>NW_012026841.1:313724-338844 GCF_000956235.1 Wasmannia auropunctata | reverse complement strand
TGTACGATTAGGAAGTGATCGATCACCGTATGAAACAGGCATTATTCCCTAGCGTTATCATGTGCACGCAGGAACCATAAGCTATGATATACAAAAAATATCGAAACTTTCAAAAACATTGAAATTGAAAAATAAATAAATAATATATATATATATATATAACTATATTTAAAACATTTTTTATCAAAACAAGCTTCAATTTCAATGTTTTTGAAAGTTTCAATATTTTGTATATATATATTTATTTATTTCAGGTGTAAAAAATAGTTTCCTTGTAATATGTACTAATATCTCATTATTATATACATTATAACATCAAATTCTTGATGAAAACTATTTACATTTTTTTCAACGTACATAACGCTATAGTCATAACTTAATATCCATATTTATCATTAAGATTTGTCCTTCCGTCCCCGGATTGGTTTTGCGGCGGTAACCACGTAGAATAATCTGCCGAGTGAACATCTTCATCGTACTGTTTCTTTATATTTTTCGATTTCTCGGATTTACTTTCCTTTTTTCGTTTTTTGCCGCCTGCAACGTCTTGTTTCCTCGTTTCCTGATTGACGCTTCTAATTGTACACGGTTTGTCATCGGTTTTCATCCTGTCGTTTGACTCCGTCTCATCCTCACATGGTGTAGATATTTTGCATTCGGACTTATGTACATACATAAGTCCAAATCCCTCTTTTCCTTTTGTTTTTACATCATCTTTATTTTCATCTTTTTGTTCATCATCATCACCTTCATCGTCATCATCTTCTTCCTCTTCCATAGTATTATTACTATATGAAGATGAGTTTCTCTCAGAGTCGTCTTTGTTCTGAAAAATACAATAAATTGTTTTTTAATTATAAATGAAACATATACACATTTTTACATGAAGAAAATAAAGGAATAGGAAAATGGATTGCTTACATTTGCCTCAAAAAGCTTTCGTCTTCTTTCAAGCTGAGAAACCTTTTTCATAGGTTTTGATTTTTGCTGCATATCGTCCATCTTGTCTTCTGCTTGCACTTGACTGACAAGGGGCGGCAAATTAGCCGGTTTTGTAAGATTTATTAATTTGACGAGATTCATTTCCTCCCTACGTAGGCTCTGCAACTCCACTTTCATTTTCGTTATGTCGCTTTTACTTAAAGAAGATGCGTTTAAACTAGACATGAAGGCATCCAACGAATCCTCATTGGACTCCGCCTTTGCATTATTCTCTTGTGCTTCTTTTAAGCGATTGCTCAAATGTGAAATTTTGTCCGTAACCTCGCTATGCTTCTCAGTCTGAAAAATTATGAAATGTCAATGAACAGTCGAAGATACATTTGCAATATAGACACAGAGAGATAAACGTAAAGATAGAGAGTAGAGACACAAGTGAACAAAATGACATTACCAATGAGCTATACGTCTCAATTTTTTCTTCAATTTTTCCAGCTAATTTCATCCTCTGTTCACGTTTCTTCTCTACTGTTCCCGTTCTATCCAAAAAGTTATCTTCGTCCGAATCGTAATAATCTTCCTCCTCCCAATTTCTTGCTTTCCTTTTTCGGCTCTCTGTAATTAATAATCATAAATAATTAGAAATAAAGTCTGCATTCAAAAGTCATTGTCATTTATTCATGTTACACGTTACCGTGATTAGCTTGTCTCAATAATCCGTGTCTGTCCAAGATTCTGCAGGCTTCCAAAGCGCATTGAACAACGGATTCTTTCTTCTTTCCTTTGACAAGGGCTTCCGCTTTCATGGCACGACCGCCGAAGCATTCTTTAGGTAAACTGAAATTTTTTTCATTTGTATATAGTACGCATTAAAAAAAAGCAATATTAAGAGATTAAAGTACAATATATGCAAATGTAATTTTAAAGCAACTCTACATAAAGAGATTATTTGATATAACTGTTTACCTTATCCAACATAAAAATTGGCCTATCCCTTTCTCTTCGACTTGATACTGCAAATCATATCCCTCTCTTTCGAACCAGCCTCTCAGGGTTTTCTTGGGGTCGTCTAAATACAACTCTTCATCTGCCACAGAAGCGTAAGGATTCTCTGTCAAATCCGTTTCCTCGTCGGCATCTTCTCCCATTCCCCAATCGATACCCTCGTTCTCTGCTTCCTGCTTCGCTCGCTCCTCCGCTTCTTCTTCCTCTTGCTGTCTCATTTCTCGCTCCCGCAATTCTTCCAATCGTTTTTCCTACAAGCAAACATGTGTGAAAGTCTTGCCTTGCAGAAGAAAAGCAAAAGTCGCAATTACAAAAGCAAAATATCATGCAATACGACTGCAACAAGCGCATAATTATAATTGTAGAACAGAACCAACCTTGAGTTGAGTGACCGACAGCTCGGATTCCTCTTCCTGATCGTCCAACGGAGCTTGCATAATGTACTTTCTCTGACTACAGCCGAATCTTATCATATGACCGCCGTGCAAGCGAACGTAGGTTCTCGGTTTTATACGATGCCCGTTCCAGAATGTGCCGTGCGTGCTCTCCAGATCGTACAAATAAAAACCAACGGGGCTCATCTCGTCCCCCGTTGCCCTGTACTGGATAACCGCGTGGTGCCTCGAGATGGTCGGATGGGCGAGGGATAAACTGCAGGAGGGCAATCTCCCCACCACGTAAAAGCTCTTCTCGGCGAGATCGATTTTATCTATAATCATCCCCGACTTCAGTACCTCCAATTTGTACTCGCCGGTTGGTTTCCCGCCCCACTTCGGCTCCAAATACGGCACGGGAGCGTTTCTCGCGTCGAACGAGAGATCCTTCTCTGCGAGACCTTCCGATATCGACTTGTGACACTTATCCTCGGCGTCAATCTGCAGATTGGCGATAGGCTCGACGGCTTCCTTGCTCACGGGTCCCTCGGACGACGGGATTGCCGGATCGTCGCTCGCAGTACGAATTTTTCCAATCTTACCCCGCTTAGGGCCGATCAGGAGGAGCGGCCTCTTGAATCCCGGTTCCTTGCAGGTGCCACTCCGGGAAGACTCGGAGACTGCGTCCTCCGTTTCCGCGCTCTGCTCGTCGCACGCTGATGACTCGGGGATCGCTTCACCGTTACTTGCGTCAACGTTACCGCTAGCAGCATCCTCGGGAAGGGAAGTTAAAGAATCATCCTCTCGTTCGTTCGCTTCCATGTTTTGCAGAGTTATCAAGTTTTATGCAGAGAAGCAGTCAAGTGTCATAAAAGTTCTTATCTATATTATTATAAATTATTGGTTTATCGCTATCAGGATTTTCGTGACTCTTCCGGTGTTTGGATATTATAATAACATTGGTTTTTTTTTTGCCTCGAATAAAACACGCGTTATCAGCCTGTCCGGAACGGGTTTTGGCGGTTATACAGCGTAGAGGTGGCTGGTGATGATGCAGGATGCCTCTTTAGACATTCTACTCGCAACTACGAGAAGAATACCAATGATCGAATAACCCACTTTCTTAATCAAATTAAAAACGACTTATACTTTCTTCCAGTCTTTTCTTCTTAAAAATCTTCGTTATGTTTTCAGTTTTGTCGAACTATATAAACAGAGCTCATGACTCTTATGAGCTTCACATAACCTATCAACCGCTGTTCAACCACCAGTACCACCACAAACGATTTTCCACTTTCCTCACTTCTACTGCCGCACCTGCACTGGACAAGAAGTGCAAGCAACACGAACACATTTGTTCCAGGGACTTTTATAATTTTCCATCAATTTGAATAGTTACGAATTCG
The DNA here is from genome assembly GCF_000956235.1 of Wasmannia auropunctata. Classification (NCBI taxonomy): domain Eukaryota; kingdom Metazoa; phylum Arthropoda; class Insecta; order Hymenoptera; family Formicidae; genus Wasmannia; species Wasmannia auropunctata. The sequence continues at coordinate 335,120 of NW_012026841.1, read as the reverse complement.
AATTACGAATTCTCTCGTACATTGTACCGAGAAAATATTAAAATTTTATAATCTTACGGAAATTACATATACATATAAATTAATGTTTAGATATTTTTGTTTTCGGTCATCGAAAAGTTTACCGACAGCCGAGAATATTAATACTTTTCAATTATACCTTCGGAGTTTCCATCGTTCGGATCATACGAAAACGGAAAATGTACCCAACGTCGATTTTTAATTTCTTCTTTGACCGGCGCTAACTTACGAATTTTTGTTATTAAAAAAATATCGATTTTATTTAATTAAAACTTACTAAAAATTGTAATAAATCCAATAAAATCTTCATAAAGTCGGAAATGTGTATTCTAAATAATTTTAATTAAAAACTGAAGTTAAAGTTTCGTACAATATACGCAAATACTTCTTGAATTATAAATAAATAACGAATAAGTATTGCTGCATTCATAATAGTTTAATATTCGTTGACCCTTTATCGCAAACTGGAATCATCGTAGAAACAGTCGCGAGCGTCAGTTTAATAATAGGACTTGTATATCTCAGTTTATTTAATTAAAATATACAGATTATATAAACGTGATCACACATTTGTTCGAGTTCCTTCGATATCTATTCCCTCTCTCTCCTACCCCACCCCTCCCCTCCCACCCGCCGGACAAATTCTCTTAACCTGAGATAAATCGCTATATATTTCTTCTCACTAACAGTTTCCCTCCTCGTCTCTCCTCTCGCGCTTTACGCCATAAACTCTTTTTATTCTTCACCTCTTAAAAAATACTCGGTCTCATCGTAACTCTACGTTGTAACAAATGATAAATCTACGGGCGCACAGGGATAGATTCGATCTTTTACATTCGCCTCCCCCGTAATTTGTTTCATTATAACAGACGAACGTTTAAAACCAGGGCGCCTCTTGCTCCTCTTTTTCTCTGCCGTAATCACTTAGATTTTATCTATACAATTTCTCTGTGTGCTCATATATATATATAATTATATATGTCTATTAACACTGTATTTACATGCAGCGTAAGGACCTTAATTGGGCATGCACCAAAAAGGATAAATATCTTAAAATAAATCTTCGCCGTAACACACTCGTCTCTTCCCTCGGTAACTCGCGTAATTCTCAGTCCTGCCCCTCGCAAAACATCACACCTTACTTTGAAACTTTCCTCAGAGAGATGTAATCCCTTATCTAGACACACCACACACACGCATACACACACGCGCACACGCACACACACGTTCGCGAGTGGTAACTATTGTAGGCACACGTCATCCCTTTCCCTCCTTTCTCTCTCGTCCTTTTTTTTTATACAGCCATCTCGCAGTGATAATTTCTCTCTAAGCAGCTCCCAAACGATCATATACTTCAAGCATATATTATCTGCGCGATGTTATTTACACGGAAAATCGCGGAATCTCCCTTTAAGAGCTAGTTAATAAATAGTCGACATAATATCGATAAATGTATATGGTTAATATTTTACGCTTTATTATATTTCATTATTTTCTCATTGTTTTCTTTTTCTTTTTCCGTAGAAACGTATATAAATTCTAAAGTCACTACATTCCGAAAGGTATATGTACTCTCTGTTACTGATCCTTGTGTCAAATTGCTCTAAAATACTCCTCTCGATAGATGCAAAAGTAATTCAAACAAGTCAGGAAGATGATATATACATTCGTAACAAGCGAGTCAAACAGCGGATTTTTATATACTGTTGAAATAAACGCATTCTGCGTAATTTCCGTAACAAAATCAAATGGATATTCATCCTGAATTGTCCTCAATTTTTTTGCACGAGATAAAATGACTCTATGTGAAAGACTGAAGATTGTATATAAGCTGTACTTTATATTCTGATATTAATATGCAATATATATCTATATGTGTATATAATATATATTAATGTCAGATATATATATATATATCTATACATATCAGATATAAATCTTTCCCACTTCTGTTGACTTAATTATTATTATAGATCACTAGTATGATAGTGCACGTTTGCATTTGGAACACAATTGTTGTACAATTGTTCGTACCGACAGAAACTCGAATTCCCTCGATTGCTTTCTTTTTTTTTTTATAAGCTGTGCTTTTAAATATATTCCGTCTAAATATAATCTAAACTTTTTATAACGCACAGTAAACAGTCGTTTGGTGCTTCGTACCGAGTGGTCGTTTTTATTCGAGACCATGGAGTGACGCCTCTGGAAATCTTTTTTCCAGAGATAAGGATTTAAATCCTTTCTTCCTCATTATTTATCTACGCAACAGTTTAATATCTATCGAATCAATATAATCGAATCGCAATGTAATGAACTCGCAAAGGTAGAGGCTGCCAATTATTCTCAACCATATATTAATTCTCGCTTGTAATTCTTATTTGCAACTGTTCAACAACCACTCCGCACTCGGCCAAGGCAGATCAGTGTGATTGCGTATCCTACATATACCTAGAAAATAGTTTAATGCTTAATCGTTAAGTATTCTCCTAAATACGGTGCCTTTTTTACTCTTGCGAATTCTTTCCCGAGCCCATCGCCGAAGACCTATCATAGCGATCGTCAAGCGGAATTAGAAAGAGAGGGAGAGGGGTGGGGGGGTGGGGAGGGAGAATTATTTCTTAGGAATACACGTGTGCACAGCCGCGCATTCATTTTCCGTGTTTAGCCCTACTGCTGCGTGTGTTTGGCCGCCTCGTACGGTCGAAGGTAGAGATCGCAAACAATAGTTATCACTGAGAATGTGCAAATGTGAGAGATATGCATACGGGACACCAGGTTCTTTCACAATGCAACCGTACCTTTCTTATTGTCAGGCTACTCTTTACGCGTACACTCATAATATACTTTCATATTTTTTTTGTCCTACATGAGACTCGCTAATCTACGCGAATATTGGAAAGTATACAAAAGATCGGGAATATTTTGTTTTCTTCGCACATTTTAATATAAATTTCTCGTGAATAATGACTTACAATTTCGTCCCTTCAACTGTGCTTCCTCGTGGGCCAATTGACTCGACTTAAACGTAAGAACACTTTGTTAAATTTGCATTTAATATATCCGCCTATATATACATATAGGAGAGAACGATATAATCTTCTTTCAGAAATTCCGAAAGCACAGTCTTGTAAGCTACATATATAGAAAATTTCGAATAATAATCTTTTCAAAGAGAGTGACTAGTTCAATTTCTTTTAGTCCATTCCAAACGATATCGCAGTATCCTTCGTAAAGGAATTAATGAACCATGTTTAATGAATAGAATGGGAGAGCGCAGCAATTTATTTCCATGCAGCAAGCAATTATAAAACGAAAGACATATGCACTTCATGTACGGAATTATACGGAACATAAAAAGTAAGTGTAAATAATTTCAATAACAAAATACACAATACGCATTCAATAAAATAAACCAATAGTAATCATCGCAAGCAGATATATGGTGTTTACGTAGGTATAGATCGTGATACGAAATTTTCAACACATACCTAAAATAAAATTCTACGATACTTAATTAATTTATACATATATCTGATTTTATTCTCTAATAATGAAATAAAAAAATAACTTATCGTGCTCAGGCCCCATTCATAGTAAAGACATCTCAATTAAAAGAGAATAATAGACGTAATAGGTTTTCAAAGATTAAAAGTAGGGGGAAAGTTTTTTTTTTAGAAAACATAAAATGCCTGTAACAATCGCTTTTATATGCCGTAACTAGATAAGATTCGCGGAATAAAGTAAAATAAATTTGAAATTTTTTAAATGATTCAAAGAATAGTAAAATAAGGGTAAAAGTTGGCATACCCTAAAATTCGCGAATTCGTAAAACTACTAGCCGTTCAATCTTTCCTTCCTTACTATCCTTCCTTACTTTCCAAGACGTTTGATTCGAGATCGCGTGCTCAGGGAACGAGCACTAGGATTATACGGTGATTTGACTTTCTTAGCTATGCCAGAAGTGGAACCAGCTGCCGAGGGATTTATGGTCGCGCAAGTACTCACGCTTCCACCGTTACCGTTCGCTTGTTTAAGTTTACTGGCTGACAACGAGGAAGACCTGACTCTACTCGATTGAAGCGCTCCACCGCTCGCTGACTGCTTCAACTTGTTCGGTAGAGGCAATCGATTTTGCTTCACTACTCCGTACTGGTGAACTAATTGCGCGGATATTGTGTGTCCGGCGATGTCTACGTTACGCGAACGTAAAGTTTTCACAGGCGTTGCCGCCATTGTGTCTGATCTAAACAAATCAGGAAACAGCAGAGTTTAGTAAAGTATGTCGGAATCGACATACATTCGAATAAAGTCGAATATTTATTTTGCGAAACAATATATAAATATTTTCATTGGAGATTATTAAATGTAGCACATCTCGTGGAAAATAGATCGTTAAAATAATAGATAACACGTTCCGCTGTGTTCAGATGTCGACAAGATGTTATCTATTATTTTAACAATCCATTTCCACGAGATGTGCTACATTCGATAATTTTCAATGACAATATTTATATATTGTTTTATAAAATAAATATTCGATTCTATTCAAAATGTATCGCGTGAAAATTATTTCTTGAATAAAGAAAACGTAATTAAACCAACCTTAACCATCGCTGCGGTATCGTCGAATCCGTAGGACCGACTATCGTTACTGTCCTATTTAATGTCCTTCTACTGTTACAGCTGCTCGCTCGGTTATTCCTTCCTTGGTCCCAATCCCTTAGGCCGAAACTACCTCTTAGATGTTGCAGTCGTGTCGAACCGTTTATGGACGATCTCCTAATGGCTTTAACAGGCGTAGCCTTTTTGCCTAAACTCCTACGCTGGAACGTGTTCGACGATGAGGAGAGCGTCGTTAGAGTGGCGCCGTTCAATGACGAGTCCGATCGTCTGTCCGACGCGGGCCAACTCAATCGGGCGTTGGCGTTCTCCATCGCCTGATTGGCCGGGTCGTTCTCGTCCGTGGGACTGTGCCGTTGGTCCTCGGAACGCGTCCTCCTCTTCGCGCACGGCTCTTGCTGCGCGCAGCCGCCGTTCTCAACTCCGATCGACGAGACCGATGCCTGCGTGATCGCGCTGTGCCTGCGCTTGTTGTTGCTCATGGGGCAGTCCCCGGCCGTCTTCGACGGGCCCTTCGTCGTCTCCTCCACCATCGCCGCGCCTCCCGCGACAGACGGCTTCGTCATTCTGCTGTACCGCGACTTCACGCTCACATAGGTCTTCGAGTCCGGAGGAGCTGTCGGCGTGACGTCGGCGAAAGCGTTCTGCGCCTGGGACGAGCTCAAACTGTGCCGACGCTTTATCGTTCCGACGTCCGGCCCCCTCGCGGGAAATAAAGGGTGCTGCTTGTGTCTAGATCCGTTCAAAACGCCATTCTTCACCGCCTCGTCACCGTCGAAACTGTTGGTCTTGACGGAAACGATGCCGCTTCGACGTAGCCTGCTGCTCACGAGGGGAGCAGGTTGAAGCGCCTCCTCGTTCGCCCCGGAAAAAGCATTCTGTCGCGTCAAGTTAAACACTCCCGTCTCGGTTACGATTTCTTTAGGCTCGACGACGAACTTATTCGATTTCGGGTTTGATTGGATCGGAGTCTGCGCCTGGTCACTCTTCGCTTTCTCTTCGTTTTCATTCTGTTCCGCCACTTCCTTGTTTTCCTTCTCGAGATGTTCCAATTTCTCGTGATTGGTTTCAGCTGCTTTCTTACTTTCCGGATCTCCGGGCTCCTCTGGCATCTGACTGGAGGAGATCTCGGCGACCTGGATACTCTCGCCGGTATCGGCGGCCTCGACGCTCTTGTCTATCGCGGACTCTTGTAATTCCGACGTGGTATCAATCTCCGACAAAATTGAGTTTTCGGGACACGAGACCATCTCCGGCTGTGACGTGTGATCGACAGCCTCCTCATTTCCGTTCGACGAGTCCGGCTGTTTGAGATCAAGTTCTATCGACATTGCGCTCGGCGGCGGTATTGGCATGCACGAAGATGGAACTTTCGGACTGATTTCCTCGACGTTTTCAGGCTCTTTTGTCGTTACTGGCGTGTGTGTTCCGTGATGTATAACACGATCCTTCTTTTGATTAAACAGTACCTTTAACAGAGACAAATATCCTGGCTAAAATAATAGTTTTACAATTATTATAGTATATTGGATTTTCCGCAAATTCTTCATTTGTTACTCAGAGTTTAAAGATTTGAATTTTTAATTCATTACTCAAAGTTTAAAGGTTAGATTTTTTTGTCATTCCTATTAATATTTATATACGAATTTGAGTAACAGATTTTTAATTCGTTACTAAAAGTTTAAAGGTTAGAATTTTTTACGTCATCCCTATCAATATTTACATATGAATTTGAGTAAACGAATTTTTAATTTGTTGCTCAAAGTTTAAAGGTTAAAATTTTTTTCGTCATCCCCATTAATATTTATATATGAATTTGAGTAACCAATTTTTAATTCGTTACTCAAAGTTTAAAGGTTAGAATTTTTTACGCCATCCCTATCGATATTTATATACAAATTTGAGTAACAAATTTTAAATTCATTACTCAAAGTTTAAAAGTTTAAATTTTTTACATCATCTATCAATATTTGTATACAAATACAAGTTACGAATTTTTAATTCGTTACTCAAAGTTTAAAAGTTTGAATTTTTTACGTCATCCCTATCAATATTTGTATACAAATTATTTATGCACATTACATTAGACTAAATTTCTTGAAAAAAAGTATCATTTGTACCTCACTGCGGCATGGTCCTGAGGGATCCAACATCAGGGTTACAACACTGGTATTATCCGCCCGTAATCTCGTCGACGACCACCTCTCCAATGCACGATCCACAAGACTTTTCGAAGGATTTATCCACATTTGTAAGTCAGTCTGCTGCAAAAAAAAGATTCGTATACCTCATTATTATCATATATACAGGTTGAAGTTGACACAACTTGCATACATTATCACTTTATTAGATGTATGTATAATTAACAATACGAAATAACCCACGAAACTTACTCCACCGGTCTGTTGAGAGGCTATCAAGTGCTTCTCATTGTGCCTGTCCGTGGTTTGAACAATGCCTACTGCAGATTGCGGCGATAACATATTCCATAGGCCGTCGGTTCCAAAAATGAGACAACGGTGTGACTTAACGTCGACTGGAATGACCTTCACATCCGGCTCGGGAGAGACAACAAAAGTGTTCAATTCGGAATTGTAACTCCATAAATCACCTGAAACAAATTTCACATTATACACATGTAGACTCTTTCGCACACACGCACACACACACACGCGCGCGCGTGCAAGAATCGCTGGACGCAAAGAGACATTCGTAAATATACACACCTAGAGATCTGGCTACTGCGAGGAACGGAATCTCATCCATGTGAGTGGATCTTCGAACCGGGCCTTTGTGCCCGATACGAGGTCTATTCCACACCACCCTCGGGACGCCGGATTTACTGACCACTTTCCCACCCGACTCCTGTATGCGCGTCATCTCCGGTCCGCTCTCCGGCTTGTGGTCCTTCGTCAGTGCCTTCGCCTTCCACTGGGGATCGCCCTCTGCCTGGTAGCCCAATATAATAGCCGAATCTCCCACGTGACCGATGTATATCTTGCCCTTTCGTATAAAGGCTATGCTGGCGGTCGTGCCGGCCGTGGACGGCAGTCCGGATGCAGTTCTCGGCCATTTGTCTGTGCCCAGAAAACAACATCAGGTCAAAATATTGTACGCGCTCGCGACGCGGTACGAAAAGCCGAGCTCGCTTCCGATCAAGGTCGACGCGCCCGTTGTGCTTTACGCGCGCGCGCGCGCGACGGTATCGCCGCGGAAGTCGCACCGCGGTCCGGATTCTCGCGGCGATACCGGGAGAGGCGCGAGAAGGTGAGAGAAGTCGCCGCATCGCGTTAATCACGTTAACGTCGCTCCTCGAGCTCGAAATTTTCAGGTTAGCTCGAGGAATTACATAACCTAAACTCTAACCTAATCAGGCCTAGTCGCGCGACGGTGGTGGGGGAAATACGCGGGACGATGACAGAAATTCTCGACGGAGACGAGACCGTCGGTCGTCGCCGCGGGGGATCTACGATATTCCCCCCCGTACGCGGTCCTATATCGACAACGGCAAATTTAAAATTCGCGCGAAAGGGATCGCGCGCGCGTGTGTGCGAGCGTGAGCGAACAAGCGCGATCGAGCCGAGTCGAGTGAGGGAGCGAGCCAACGATATACACACAACACAATAACGCATGAATCGTATATATCCGTTACCGAGCTCCCGCCACATCGCGTAGTGCGTGTTCATGTATCCGTCCCTGATCGCCCGCAGCACATCCTCGTCGCGGTCGCTCCAGAAGTTCTTCTGCTTCACGATAATGTCCATGAGGTGTTCCTTGGCGAAGGTCGCGGCCTCCCCGCCACCGTGGCCGTCGAAGATCCCGAAGAACGCGTATTCCAGATCCTTGTCGTCCGGTGTCGGCTGGAACGCCACGCAAAACATGTCCTCCATGTACTTGCGGCCGCCCTGATTGCAGTGGCCGGTCACCCGCAGGTTAACGCCGATGCTGAGCGGCATGTTGACGGTCCGGGGACGCCTCGTTCAGTGACGGCGGCGACGGCGACGTCGCCGCGGTGCGAACAACTGTCTGTCTACGGTGCGCTTATTACGCACTCTCTTACCGCTACGCACACTCGTCGAACGGAAGCCTCGCATTTACTGGGCAGGTCCGCGCGCGCCGCACAATTCGCTTCGCGCGCACAAGAGAGAGAAAGAACGAGGGACGGGAGGGTGGGAGAGAGGGACGGCGCGGTGGAAGGGGAACGGTGACGTTGCGGTCGTCGGCGACGAGAGGCGGCGCGGCGGGATAGCGGCAAATGGCAGAGAGACGCGAGAGGGGAGACCCGTTTCCCTCCTCTTCCCGCTGCCCTCGACCTCACACATACACATGCACGTGCGCACGCTTCTCCATCTCTCTCTCTCTATCTCTCTCCTTCTCTCGCCGCCGTCCGTACGATTTCACCGATACGAGCACGGCCGACGTTCACCGACGGTTCTCGAGAAACGGCCAGAGCGGAAGATTTTGGAATGCACACACGCGTATGCCCGGCTGCGCCGTGCGTGTGTTTTCCGAATATACCCACCCGCGATCGATCGACGTGGGCCCCGCGCGATCGCGCGGCGACGCGCAACGCTCTGAACTTCGACCGCGCGATTTTCCCCGTCGACGATTTTCCACGTGACGACCCGACGCGGGGGCGGAAGAGGCGCGGGCGTTCGCGGACGGCGAAGGATTGAAAACGCGCGCACACGTATACGTTCGTTGTCGTTGGCTGCTTCACGCCCGTGAAGCCTTGAAAGTCGACCGCCGTCGATCGACGGACGGGACGTCGGAGTTTGAGCGTCCGCGCGACGCGGACCTCTTTTACGCACTTCAAGTCCCCGTAGTCTCACTCCGTTGATATACATATGTATTTTCGACCCGCGCTTTTCCATTATGTCCAATTACTTCGCCGCCACGTGCTATCTCCCCCGCTGGCGGGCTCCCTAATTGGTCGCGGGTAAGGCTGCAAGTTAGAAATGCGCTTTACCTCGGAGATAGACAAGGAGAGATAAGAGAGCGCGTTTCTGTACTTCGCGAAGTTCGCGGCCGTTAGATTTCGTTTACAACGGCGCGTGTAGAGGGATCGCGTTACGAACGAAATTTAACTTAGAGCGCTTAGAAATTATATGCACTGACTGATATTAAGCGTGCACGCGACGAACAAAATTCGAACGACGATTTCGGGAGAGAAGAACAGAGCGATACTTTGTCGTGTATTCCAATGGCTTTTTTTTTATCCTCGTAAAATAGACGAACCTCGTAAAACGACAAAGTTTAGAAAAGAAAGACCGATGAACGAGAATTAAGGGTGGCAGTTTGTGGCTTGCGATTTTATCACAGAAATTTGCTTGTCTACAAATCGATTTTTAATATTAGGAACAGAAAAAAAATTAAACGTATATATGCGAGAGACGCACATCCAGAACTGATTTACCCGCGATAATTATTTATCTACCGATTAAGCACGGCTTCCGATCTTTATTTCGAATCACCGTCGAGGCGCGTCGCCCCTCGAGAGAACACTCTCACCTATCGATAAGTTCGCTTGTCAGCAATTCATTTCTGTTTTTTTTTTGCAATTTAAAATGTCGAGTCTCGCATGGCAGGAATTAAAGAATCGGGTTTTGGACAAAATTCCGCGTAGGCTCGCGTCTTCCAGTCGAGCCGATATCAAAAATCAAAGACCCGTCCCTTCCAATTACCTTTTTTATCTCTCTCTTTTCCTCCCCTGAATGTGTTTAGCGCGCAATCGGTTTTTTCTCAAACCGACGACGGGCATGAAGTGCGCGCGCGGCTAATCGGGGCATCGGGCCGACTCGACCGCGGCGAGTCGATCGAGGCGCGAAGTTCCGTTTAAGGTTAAGGATTAAAACGCGGGAGCGCGTTGATCAGCACGTGGCGCTCGAACTGGGAGGAAGAATTAAAGGAGACGGACGGACGTTTTATCGAAATTTCCAAGAGGCATCGCTCGCAGCTTGTACATACTCAAGTTAACGCACACGGGTTACCTTGGTCGTACGTAACACACGCGCGCGGCTGCGACCAGCCGGCGGGCGACCGCGTACCCCTCTCCCCTCCCCCAACCCGTCACTCAGCCCCTGGCCGCGCGGACGCGCACCGCTCCTCCGGCCGCATCCCCACCGCTGCGGAAACTTCCGCGCCCCTCCTTTCCCGCTCAGAGCGCGCGTTCGCGTTCCCACCGTCTCGCTCCTCTCCCCGCGGCGGCCTCCCGGGAAGGAGTCCCACCGCACCCCACCTCCCCCCTCGTCAACGCGCTTGCCGTGGCCCGTCAAACTCTCCGCTGCTATATTCATGCCGCGCATCTCCGCTCACGCAGTCGCGCCGCGCCACGTTGCCGCATTTCCTTTCTCTCCGTCCGATCTCTCTCTCTCTCTTCGTCTCCCTCTCTCCGCGCCGTGTTCTCTCTCTCGCCGTTACGCTGCGAGCTAGCAACCTGATTTCTTGTCCAGCTCGGCCGGACCCGACATTGTCGACGAGCGCGAGAGGATGACGCGCTTAGAAAAATTGTCCAGAGCGCTCCCCGCGATTTTGAAGTTCGTTCGGGAAAATTGATCGCGTATCGCGATTCCCGTCCTCGCCGTCGCGCGCGGAGCCCCCCTCCCCCCCGCCCCTGAGATCTTTTCAGAAATGTTCTCGGCGTGCCTCGAAAACAGTCTCGAAAATTCGCGAGTCTCCTCATCGGGTTTTCTCTCGTTATGCCGCTCTCGCGACATTCGTACTTCACGCGGCGGCGACTCATGCCACAGCTGGTTCTCAACGCGGTCCCTCGCGATGGAGGGAGATGTGAATTGGTCTCGTCGCCGGCGAAACGGCGACATCGCCGGCGTGAAAAGTTAAGAATCTAAAAACGGCGAGCCGCGGCGTAGTCGCGACGAAAAGTGCTGAACGCGCCGTCGTTTTGTTCGGGGCGCGCGCGCACCGCGCGCGGTTATCTCTCTTGGCGCCGAGCGAGGCAAAACAGCACACGGAGGGGCACGTGTTTGAACTTGTTCGATCGCGACGGCGGCGGCGGCGACCGGGAGAGTGAGAGGGGGGACGTGGCAACGTCGCATCGCGCCGTTCAAAATAGCTCTCACCAGCTGGCGACTTTCGCCAACGACCCGACGGACTAAAGTCCGCGCGGAAAAACGCGCGCACTACTCTCTCTCTCTCTTTCTCTCTCTCGAGGGTGGACGACGTGCGTGCCCGCGCCGATCCGCCGAGCCTCTCCCGAGGTTCCTTGATCTTCGGCAGGTCGCGCGAACGATCGGCACCCGGAAAACCGGGTGCCCGTCCGCACCGTTTCGCAAAAATCGAACGGCGGGTGACGTCGAAATGTGTCATCGATTGCATCATTCTCCTCGGGTATAGAGATGGCCGCCGCTGCATCGCACTACGTGGCTCAAGTCGCGAGTCAGGCGATGGCGATTGGCGTTCGGTCGCGGTTGAGAGGAGAGGCTGAAAAGGGGACAGGGATAATCTCGATCAAAAGGGGAAGCGCTGGAGATTCTTTTCAAGGGGAATTCTGAATTGCTCCCAATCGTAAATCAGCAAAGCACAGGACTGCCCGTCCGCGGCCTTCCTGCCCGCGAGCGTATCGAACGGCACTGCCAGCGCCATCTCTGCTTTATTGGCTAAAATAGAAAGAAAAGGCCGCTGACGCGTTATTTATTTTCCACAAGCGTGTGCATACTGCATGTTATATCATAAACCCGGAATGATATCAGTACGCGTGTGACATCGCTCGCGCCTTTTTTAATCACCCATATGTTCGACGTTATTAAAGTTGACGCTCGCGTAACCGGATAAGCAAACGTGATCGCGCACGTTCCGTTTTCATATTTAGGCTGGTCCGTTTGCAAATTACAAACGGACAATTTCCGGTTATTTTAACTCGACTCTCATTGGTCAGGCGATTCGAAGGGATTCGCGTAAAGGGCGCGCGAAACTGGACGTCTCGCTCGAAAGACAGATTCAAAGCGTTACATAAGGCTTTCGCGTTGCTGGAAATTCCCAAAAAATTTTGCGGTTAAAACGAGATGAATGTATATATTGGGACGAGGCAGAGAAAATAAAGATTTAAATGCAAAAAGTACAAGCGACGCGACAGAGATTTATAATTTCGCTAAATTCAAATTCCATAGTTACGAAACAATTGCGAAAGTGCCCTCGTCTATTCGTGAAGAATGGAAAACGGAACAGTCGATCACAGCTCAGCGAGCTCGTGCTTTTCCGTATTCACGTTATCAATATAATTCGCCGAGACTCGCCGAGACCGCGGTATGTACATCCGCGCAGTTTCGATTTCCCGATCTTTTTTCTCTCGGCTAGAACAATGGATACGATAAAAAAAAACGCTTGTGCAATCTTACGTGCGCGAATGTGAATCGCGAATAAAAATTTTCATTCGCGCGAATACGTACGTGTGTGTCGCCCGCTCGTGTATCAACGCGTATCCCGTGAACGTTGCGCGCATCGTAAAAAGAACGTATATGTATATATATATATATATCTGACGTGTGTGCGTTACGTTCGCGCGGCACGGCCTTCGCGCAGCGTTTCGTTAGCATCTTTTTATTGATTGTCCACGTCGTCGTCGGTCGGCCAGGCGATACGCGGACGCACGTGGCATCCGGTGCCGGGCATTCCCCATCAGGCCGCTTCAGACTAGACCGTGCAGGTTCGTGCAGGTTGTTCAGGCCCCGTTGAAGCAGCCTCTCGTCGACAATCACCGGTCCGCATGAGTCACAGAACTGGTGACTTATATTGGTAGGATTGCTCATTCTTTTGAAATTTCTCGACTGGCGACGGTCGCTTTCAGCTGGCGATTGTCCCTACTATATGCAATAAAATGACCATGCCCTTCCACCGTACGTGAGGTTAACAATGACCTAGAGTTGGCTTTTAAATAAATTAGAAACGTGAGCCGTCTAAAAACTCTAAGAGAAAAATAAGTTTGAGAGATACCTATATACGTACGTCTTTAGATTTTCTATCATCGAGGTTATTGCGTATATCATTCTCTTATCAGTCTGACGTCATTTTATGCTCCGCGATTATCTTACTTTTCGTTATATTTCATTTTACACTCACGTTGTAGATAATATCAATTTTATTCCTGTTTCTTTAATTTTCTAGAATATATTATTTTTGTTAAAAACATTTTTAGAAACACTTATTCAAGAGATTTCTTTCGTGATAGAATAGCTGCAATATTTTACATTTAGATCCAATTGCACTTTAATGTTATTTTAACGTTATTTTGACTTTAAGCAAGATTAAAACTCTGCCTCTCTTTAAAACTTTAAGAGAGAAAAGAGAGTTTCAAGCCTTGCTTAAAATTTAAAATAATGTTGATGTAATCGAGCTCTAAATGTATTCTTAAGAAAAAAGAAAAAATCTGTTAAAATAGCTATAAAAATAACATATGCTAAGTTAATTCAATTACATTATTAGGCTAAGGATAAAAATCAACTTATAATTAAATTATTGTATAATTTAAATAAAAATTTATTGTAATGGTAATATATTAATTGTGACATCAAGAAATAAAAACGCCTTTATACACATATATTGATTAAAACTGTTTAGCTAGGCCTTGATATTTTTATTAAAGGAAAGAAATATCGAGTAGTCCGGCTAGCTCAGTCGGTAGAGTATAAATCTCTTAATCTCAGGGTCGGGGGTGCGAACAAGAAAGCAGAGTGGCGCAGTGGAAGCGTGCTGGGCCCATAACCCAGAGGTCCGTGGATCGAAACCACGTTCTGCTATGTCGAGACTTAAGAATCTTGTCTTTTTCAAATTCTAGGCAAAACTTTTTTATTTATATATGTATATTTTATGTAAATTTCTTTATTTTTATTTAATGTAAATATTTTAAATTCTTATATATATTTTTTACATGTACCATCCTTACATAAATTTTTTTTATATATTTATAAGAACTTTATTTGGTATTTCTGTCTTATTTAACAATTTTTTTATATTAAAATCTTTTAATAATTAATTTTGACATAGAAAAATCTTCAAAAAAAAAATCGCCCAACGTGGGGCTCGAACCCACGACCCTGAGATTAAGAGTCTCATGCTCTACCGACTGAGCTAGCCGGGCTACTCGATATCTCCTTTCTTTAATACAAATATCAAGGCTTAGCTAAACAGTCTTAATCAATATATATCCCTTTAAAACTGTTCTTATCTTAAAAAATCATATGGCATAAATAAAATATTAATTAAAGAAATCGCAGTATTAATTGTGATAAAGAAAAAGTGATAGAAGTGAACAAATAATTGTTGCACAAAATAAATCTTTATTAAAATTCATTGCATCTTAGTAGCAGTTACAAATCCTGATAGTAAATGTATTATATACAATTGTTTATTTTGTATTAAAATGAACACAAGTAAAAAGTACTTCAGCGTCGCACTTATAAGGATTTTTATGGCACGTAAATCTGACTGTTGTTGAGATAATAAATTTACAACGCAATGACCGATATATGTAACTTTTTTTGTTCACAATTGTGTCTGGGATGATCATTTATTGATGGTCCTTGCCGGCAGTACGAGTGACCAATATAACTATGATTAACTTAATTATAATTGTTGTTAGAATTAGAAACTTTACTTCAAGGAATTCTACCAGTTGATTCAATCAATGATTAATTTATCAAGTAATATTTATTTTTTGTTAATATGGGTAGTATTATATTATATGTATATTAACTTTTTTATTTATAACACATGGAACAGAAGAAATTAAATTAATTAAATTAATGTCAAATTAAAAATTACATACAGTTAAAAATTGTATTTCGAGCAATTGTGCCAATTAAATTAATCAAAGTTTGAGGTCTCTTTAGCGATTTTTTTCATCGATACTTCAGATCGCATTTTTATCGCGATGTACTTGATATATATACATATAACGACGACGTCCGTAATTGTGCCGCGTGCGACGAACAGGTACTAACAATCTAACGAAATACTTAGAAATCGAGAAGCGTTATCCTACGTACAATATTATCTAGTACGCGATATTTACGAGGACTTCGGAGGGTCTAACGTTTAAATATATATATATTGCATTCGCAAAAATAAATATACGTATTTATATATTAGTTTATAAGCGCTTTTACGGTATGAACACATTGAATGACAACATTAACAATACCAAATCTATCCTCACCTACTACGAAGGTAGCTTTGCTTTTCAGAACTCTTTGATTATGAAAATCACTCTCCCTGTATATTTTATCAAAGTGTTGTTATTGTTGTTAAATATCTGTGTAATTCTCCTAATAATGGACGAACTTCCAAAACTATCTCGCTCGTCGATAAGATAAGATCTTTGTACCTTAACTCTCTGGCCTTAGAATTTTTGTCCGAATGACTTAATAAATTCGTATCGCAAAGAACAATACAAATGCCAGCGTCAAGCTCTTTCCGAGCTCGACGTTGCTCGCCGTCGAGCAGCCCGGCGGACATTCCAGCTCGACGGTCCGATTCTCGTAGAGAAGATTCCTCATGATCTTCTTGCCCTCGCACGAGTTTTCCACCTTGACGAACTTGATCTTCCGCGTCTCGAGGAACTGCTCCAGGTCCATGCGGCAGCGCCACTTGAGCGGGTTGCCGGCGAACTCGACGATGTGCAGATTCGGCATGTCCTGGAAATCGCTCGTGAAGATGCACTGCAGATCGTTGCCCTCGAGATTCAGGTAGACCAGCCTGCGCAGATGGTGGAAGGCGCCCGGTGCGATGTAGCGGATCGAGTTACCGCGCAGATCCAGCCGCTCGAGACGCTCTATGTTGAACCACTCGGCCTCGATCGACGTCAGCGGATTGCCCTGAATGGCGAGCCGTTCCAGAGAGTCCAGACCCCTGAAAGCGCCGGGCGTGATCGTACGAAGACCGCAGTTCCTGATGATCAGCTCCTGCAACCGTCGGAAATTGTAGAGAGAGCCGGCCGGCAGCACGGGCAGGTGACCCTCGTAGAACTCGATGGAGATAGCGTCGCGTGGTACGTTTTTCAGCAACAGTAGATTACCGCCGATGCAACGGTACCGCGGCTCCGCGGACTCGGCGATCCTGGCGCAGTGTCCCTCGAGGGTCTCGTTGTAGAAGCCTGTCGAGGGTGGCTCGGTCGTGGTGGTCCACGGGGTGTGGGTCCACGGGGTCACCGCCGTCGTGGGACGAGGTGTCACCGGCGGCAGTTTGGTGACATAACAGTCGTCGTTCATGTTGTCGAGAAGGGCCTCGCGATTGTACGGTATTCTGCGGGAGTCCAGGAAACTGGCCAGCTTGGTGCCGCACAGGCAGCTCCACGGGTTATCCGACACCTTGAGAGAGTACAGATGCGGCATCTTTTGCGCCATGTGTTCCACGCCGAGACAGTTCATGTAGTTCTCGGACACGTCGAGGCTGTGCAGGTGCGACAGCGTGTCGAACACCTCGTTGGGAATCCGGTAGATGTGATTGCGCGAGAGGTCCAGGTGCCGCAGATTCGTCAGGCCCTCCAGCGCCTCGGACGTTACCGTTTTCAGCTGATTGCTGTGCAGCGACAGGCGATCCAGGTTGTACAGGTCGGCGAAGGCGCGATGCTCGATCGTCTCGACGTTGGAGTCGCGCAGTTCCAGGTGGGACAGCCAGCCGTCGAAGCGGGCGAACGCACGCGTCGGGATCGTCCTCAGATTCGAGAGGACGATGCGAATGACGTGGACCGAGCGAGGTAAGACGTCCAGCTCGTCGATCGAGGTGATGCCGCTGCAAGTGTAAACCTGCCGCGACATTTGCGTCCTGTCTCGCACGCAGGTACCCCTGTGAACCGGCGGCCTCTCCGTGGGAATCTCGGGGATCGGTCTTATCACGGTGATGTTTCTCTCACTCAGAGTGTCCTCAAAAGTGGTCCAGTGCACGTGGCCGATGGTTGTTATCTGAAAGATTGAATATATCATTATAGAGATTTTTTTACATTAATTAAGGAATGCTCAACGAGACGTCTAGAAATGTTCAAGCAGCCGTTTCGAATTTAAGTTACTTTCACTACCTTTCATCGGTTAATTAAATTTACCTGACTTACTTTCGGTGAATAGCAAGATTTTTCAGAATTTAAATTTTTCATTCCTATAAAGAAATATATAAAATTTTCGAAATTTCAATAAAATTCAAATTTGATTGTTTTGATCGTCGATTACTGCGATAAATTAAAATAGATTCGTGAGACGATTATACACACAAATTTTTAATCGTTCAACTAATTCTTACTAAATTAATTTATTAGGTTAATCGACAATATCGGAGAATATATTCAGATTTTTTCTCTCTCCGTCATCCGATCGCGTGGACCGCCACTTACTTGCGGATGCTGCCATCCGTCGGGCGGAATGACCTCGCTCTCCTCGTAACAGCGTCCAGCGGTGATGTCGTATCCCACGTTGCGGTCAGTCAGGTATCGCTGCAGATTCCTGCGGCACTCGCAGTACCACGGGTTACCGACGACGTCGAGGCGCTCGAGGTGCCGCAGATGCGTCAGCTCGTCCAACGGCAGGCAACGCAGTCGATTGTAGCGCAGGTCCAGATGGCGCAGGCTGCCGGCGAGCGGGCGCAGCGCGCCGGGCTCGACGCGCTCGATGCCGTTGCGCGCGAGCAGCAATTGGCGGAGGGCGACGAGATCGCCGAACCAATGGGCGGCGACCGCGGGCAGCCGGTTCCCGACGAGCGTGAGCCGTTGCAGCTGATGCAGACCGGCGAACGCGCCCGGCTCGATCGCGCCGATCGAGCAATCGCGCAGATCCAGGCTGCGCAGGCTGTTGCCGAAACGGAAGAACGCGTACGCGGGCAAACGGTCGATCCGCAGACCCGTGATCTGGATCCACGTCGTCCTGTCCGGCAGGCGGTCCAGCGACGTCAGCGCGCTCGTCTGGAAGCGGTTGCCGGGACGTTCCTGCAGCGAAGCGTGAGATAATAGATATCTGGATGCGCGATCGCGATCGCGACGGAGAAGGTGAGCGCGTACCCGCGCGTGCTGATCGCATCTCGGCCTACGTTCTATATACAGTTCGTGTACGTTTCCACTCTCTCGCTTTGTGTCGACAAATCATATTATATCGGCCGCAGCGCAACACCCACCCGCCGACCGGGACTCGGAATTCCGTTTCCGCTCTCTTTCGACGGGATTTCGTGGACGCGATTGTCAACAAGGACAGCCCAACCCAGGGAGCGGGGAGCTAATCACGGTAACCACATCGACGGATAGCGCGGCTAACCTTTGCTTCCTACGCGCGTCTCACACGTATATCCGCCGCGCGTCGATTGCGTAGCCGGTAAGCGCGCGGCGCGATTTTTCGTCAAATCCCACGAGCGAGCCAATCCGGGCAACAGCCCCGGGAGCCACGTGACTCCGGCTCGCGCAAGCTTCGCTCGAGTAACTCGAGTTGCCCGGGCTCGAAACCGGGATCGGAGTTGTCGTCGCTGATCGGGGACCGTGCTCCACGTTTCTACACCTGCGTCCCGACGCGCCTCGGATACACGTCGGCCGAGCAGAAGGACGCCTCGTCGTCGGTCGCTCGAGAATCGCGTGTCGGCCGGTAACCGCCTCCCGGGGGCGCACGGGCGGCGGAACGGAAGGAAGCCCGGCGCCCGCGCGAAACAATTGCGTCGCGCGGATCACGTGATTCGCGCGCGTCCGCCCGCCATATGTCGCGCGCCGCGCGGATTTCGCCGGAGCGGAGCGAGCGGACCTGCGGTGCGGACCGTTGTGCGCGCGTCGTCCGAGTGCGGCGACACTCGGGGAACGTTTTCCCGCTCGCGTGTCGCGCCTCGTGTTTTGCATGTCGCGCGCGGTTTTCGGCGGTCGCGAGGCGAGACCGCGCGTCGCCACCGGAACCCGGAAGGAGCCGCCGTTGAGGGGGATCAACGACGCCCGAGGGGATGCCGGCCAGCACGCGAGGGTTGTCCGCGGCGCTACCGCGAGCGCGACTCCGTCCACCGATAAGGTAAGGCTTGTTTGTTTGTTGAATTATTTTCCCCGGTGAAGGGTGGACAACGGCAATTTTAAGCCATAAATAACGAGAGAGGCAAAAAAGTAAATAAAAATTGCATTAGCAAAGTTCAACACGTGGTCAACGTATTAGTCAGAAATTATATAAAATCATGTTGTTTGTTTAAAGTTTAAAGAGAGTGTAAAATTTTCTATCGTATTTATTGCGCATCAAGCGAAAATTTCTATCTTTGTTTTTATAAAAATTGATATTTATTGAAATTGCCGAGTTCGTAATAATAACGATTAGCGTTTGGAATCTTTTTAAACGGTGATTTGCGGAAAATCGATCAAACTGGTAGCTCCAAGAGAACGGGAAACGGAACGCGTGTAATTAATTCGTGCCGCACGATTATGACGAAGAACATAAATTTGATGGGCACTCGATTTTTCGCGCTACAAATGATTTTTTTCCTAATCATTTCTAATGAAATGCCACCGGTGATTTACACCCACTTACGGCATCTCGCGTGGATCGTGCTCGTGTTGAATTATATATTAATTGCGCGCGCGCCTGGCTTTCCTTCATGTGTATATGATAATGGCAGGAGGATAAAAGCGCCGCGAGAGCAGCACGCGACATTACACGGTCGTTAGACGCGCAATTACATTGTTAATTAGCCGTTATGCGCGAAACGTTAGCATTAAATTTTCGACTTTCACCCGTGATACGCGCTCGCGATAAGGCCGAGCTTTTTGAGACGATAGAAATCACAGCGGTGAGACGTACGCCTACGCACACACTTGCGCGATATTATCGGACACGTAATTATGATCGAGGCGTTTCTGCTTCATCCCGAGATCGCGCTTCGACTCCCTGTGAAACGCGATACTTGGAAAAACAACGCGCCGCCGTATTGCCTTACTGTCGGGTATATCGATGCTCGATGCGCGGGCTGCAGGTTTACTTCGTGAGAATATCGTAGTATATAGACAGACACAGAGTATGTTTAGGAAGCTCATATTAATCTGACAAAGATCTCACATCACCGATATTTAATTCGAATATTTATCTTAATTAGAAATATTTGTCTTTTTATTGCCGTAGGCCGAAAGTTTGCGTAACGGAAAGGATTAAAACAAAACTGTCTTGCGTACTCAAAAACAAAAGCTCTTACGCGTATAAATAAGATAACATTTAACAATAAGTTCTGTTGAATCCGTATCAGAGATTACGTATTGAGGATTGCGAACTGAAGATTAGAATTTTTTTTTTACTAATAATCAGCTACTTTTAATTTTAATCCGTTTTATTCTAAAATTGATTAAATTTTAATCAATTTCCTATACGCAGTCTGATACGGGCTTTACGCTGTTAGATTTGTAAACAGCTGATTTACCTCGAAACGCCGTATCGGCTCGATGGTGATCATCGGGAGCGGGATTTCGATCTGCGTCATGCACTGCGGATTTCGGTGCACGGTGCAGATCCTCGGTCGAAATCTGCACTCTGTCTCCTGGATGATCGATCGCTCGCGAAAGAACCTCTCCATTCTCAGCCGGCACTCGCACAGCCACGGGTTGCCGTCGATGCGCACGGTCCTGAGCGCGGTCAGATGCGACAGCTCGTCCACCGACAGACAATCGAGGTCATTGTCGCGCAAGTCCAGGGTCTCCAGTCGCGGTAGCATGCGAAAAACGTTGGGCTCGACGTGCACCAGGCCGCATCTGGAAGGAGGAACGCGAGTGTGAGCAACTTTGTGTGCTGTGCGTGCCGCAAACGCGTACTCTAACTCCCG
>NW_012026841.1:193652-313704 GCF_000956235.1 Wasmannia auropunctata | reverse complement strand
GGGGGGGTGAAGAATCTCGAAGTTCGAAAACTGAAGAAATAATAATATTAGGATTGATAAAAATATTTAGGAATAATAAAAATATTAGGACTCTTTGAGTCTCAAAATTCAAGAGTCTCGTATCTTAAGAATTTAAGTTTTTCACTTTCAGGAGGATCGTAACGGGAGGCGTTAAAGATCCCAATAATTAAGACTCTCAGCATTGCAGTTAGTAATATTTTTTTTAATGGAATATACGGCTCTTCGGATTCCGAGATTCTTTTGATGGTTTGACGCAAATTTTTGGCAGGCACTGCAGAGCTTTAACTCCGCGATCTCCGTTAATCGCATATTTAGCGCCTATAATCGTTGATATTCGAACATCGAATGACATCACGGTGCAACGAGTAACTGGGTTATTGACATTACCGAATGTATAACTGTCGGATGCTTTACATAAGCCGCTGCACGTGGCCTCGATCTATCGATGTCCTCGAATTTGATGACATACATATAATAGCAAGACAATATTGTCGATGACATTTTGCATGAATCACGGATGTGGCGTCAACTGCCACGGGTAAAATGAAACCAAAGATCCTTAACTGATAATAATATAATTAATAATTTCTGTAGCATCATTATTTTATGATGCATTTTTCATAGAACTATAATGTTGAAAAAGTTACAGTTTCTTGATTTTCGAATTTCTATTCATATTCTCTTGATATTTTTCATTCTTTTTTTTTTGCCAAAATTTGAATTTTGCCAAGTTCATAATTATATCGTAAAAAAAATTATACCTGTCCAGAATCAATCGTCTGAGATTCGGCAGGTGGTCGAACCACGCGGACCTCACCGCGTGAATCCTCGTGCCGTGGAATATCAGCCAGTCGAGTCGTTGCAGGCCGCGAAACGCCGCGGATTCGATTAGATTCACGTGGCAGTTGTAGAAAGACAGGCGGCGTAGATTCGGGAATCGGCGGAACGCGTCGTCGGGGATCGTCTGGAAGCGCGACACCGAGAACTCGATCCACTCGGTCTCGCTGGACAGCCCGTCGAGGTCACCTAGGTCGCTGTGGATGCACGCGTAGGCGATCGACCGCTCGTTGTCGGCGATCGGTTCTAAGCTGCATTTGCCGTGCACTCGGCCAATTAGGCCGACCAACGCCCAAAGTAGTAATAAATTGACCATCCTTCCTCGTGGCAGTGCCAGTGGGTCACCTGGAGAAGGAAACGCTTTTAACGCTTTTATCGACGGGTTATTTTCGAAATTATACTTAAACTCTCGGTAAACATGAAATAAATACGTCACTTAATAAATGGCAATTAATGTTACATAAAATGTCAATATAAATCAATATCGTATGCGATTGTGTATGTGTGCGTGACTGTAATTTGCGATTAATAAATATCGTAAAACTGTAATTGCTATACTAATTGATTATTACATTATTTAGCAATTGGTACAGAAATATACTCAGTATTCAAAGCGACATATGGATGCTTTCATGATATTTAGAGGTGTAGTGGACATCCCTCTACCTGGGAACTCGTGCTGGTATTGCGTAATCCCCGCTCACTTTGTGGCTCGCCGGAATCGTTTCAGCCCTAGAAACACGCGAGACGGATTAATATCTTGAATATCTAAAATATGCCGAGGAATAATAAAGGATCGCGCATGAGATAATATTCGAGCGACTGGCAATAAATTATCATGCGTTTGCTTTATTTGCGTATTGCACCAGTTATGACAAGTTTCTGCGATGACCTCACGGTCGGCGAATAAACACGGACCTAAAGTGTTGATGCATTGAGTGCATGGGTAATGCCAAATTTCCGTTTCGTCGGAATTACGCTGCGTTTGACGCACGCTCGATGTCGTTACAAAGTGATACGTGCTCGAAGCAACACTCCGTACCCTCCTCTTCGCCGGAAGATATTTCGTCTCTATAACGAGCTTGACGTAACGTCGTTTGCACGGAGCAAACCAAAAGAGTCGAATAGATTTTTTTTTGCATATCTAATGGGCTCGGTCTGCGTAGCAGATGCGATCTCGCGGACGCGTGACCATAATAAAGAATTTTCAAGGCCGCACTAAAGTTTGCTTTTTAACAGACGCTTTTAACACTCGATACGAAATCAGCTCTATCGAATCCTTTTTCCAATTTTATTCATTCGTTGTTATTATTTGACAGCATCGTGTGTGTACGCAGTTGCGTAAAGTTTACGAAATACAAATACCATTAGAATTTAGAACTCGCAATATGTAATGTGTAATTGTGAGAAAGAGACTGAGTTGACTCAGAGAAAATTTGAGATTCTAAATCCAAGTATTTCTTTCTTTTTTCGTAAAGTAACTAATAATTTTAAAAAAAAATTGCTAATCGTGACAAAATTTCCAGAACGTCAATACGCATCTGCATCTCGTTGCAATCGCGTTTCGAAGTAACTCACCGCGAACGAGCGAAGCACTGCGTAAACAAGTCGTAAACAATGCTTTGATCTTCTCACTCGACGGGCACTACGACGCGTCGCGCGGCACTGACGCTCGCATCTGTCAAAAAAGCGGAAGAGCCTCGGCGACTTCTGTCTGTCGTGCCGCCGCCACCCACGGGCTACCTCCGTTTCTGCCAAGAAGAGACGTTGATTTTCCGACGACGACGGCGGCAGCCGAGATCCCCACCGCGGACCGCCGGTCAGTCGATCGGTCGCAGCGCGGCGCGCGCGCTCCTTTAATGGCACTTATATTTTTCCGATCGCGCGACTACCATCTCGAGCGGTGTCGCTCTCATTTTTTTTTTTCAAGTAACGACCTCGTGGAAGTTTCCAGCGTCGCGTGAAGCGGCCTCCGATCGCAACGGGGACGAAAATTAATTTCGCGGCAAAGGGCGGGAAAAAAAATTTCGAACCGAAGTTTTCAGTTTTCAATTAACCGGCTTATAACTGCGTGGAAAAACTAGACGTTTTTGCGTCCGAACAAAAAACAAATGCTCCTGCGTTGGCGTGGAAAACACACGCTAGACACTTTAGTAGTGCATCGGCGATTGCAATTTGTTCTCTCGCAATAAACGCGAGGAGCGTTCTGTTGACGCTATTTTCGCGTCGAAATCGATACAGAGATGCGGCGCGAGCGATGCGAGGAGAGCGAAAGAGAAATGCATCCGGAAATGGCACGCTTCGTTCCGGCAGATCGCGATCGGCTCGCATATCGCGTCAAAACGACTGAGCTCGCGAATCGGCCGCTTCCTCATTATATAAGCTCGTAAGGCCAAGGTCGCCCTTGTTCCCTGCGCCGGTAATGGATGCACACCGCGATTCCTGCCTGCAACGACCTATCTTTAGCACCGCGCGCTCTAGTTTGGCATAAAACTAGACGCGTAATACAGGGTGACGCATAATACGCGACGCGGACGAGTGGGGGTGGCTGACAGTGAATTTTTGTTCGCGAGGTCCGAACACCGATGGGAAAGAGATGTTGAGAGAGATGTCACGTTCGCGTGACCACCTCTCTTTGTATATCCGTAAGATTTATTATTACATATAGGACAGGTATAATTATTTTGAAAAAATTGCATTTTATTTAATTAATTAAGCAAATCAAAGGATTTGCTGCAACAGTGGACTAACCTACATTTTATATAATTTTATTAAACCGCAGAGAAAATAAAT
Organism: Wasmannia auropunctata; assembly: GCF_000956235.1. NCBI lineage: Eukaryota > Metazoa > Arthropoda > Insecta > Hymenoptera > Formicidae > Wasmannia > Wasmannia auropunctata. The sequence continues at coordinate 310,053 of NW_012026841.1, read as the reverse complement.
TCTATATAGTTTATTACTTTAACTTGAGAGTTTATTTTCTCCATTGTACAAAATATGAGTTAACCTACTGTTGCAGTGCTCTTCTTCTTTCTATATAGTAAGCCCTCCTGATAATTATTTCCGATAATTAAATATTAGATAATTAGATATTGATGATGACGAGATATTTTAATTTTAAATGAACGATATTAGAAACTCTAATTATTAACGTCAAATAATCTCCTCTTACCTTTGTTAATAATGATACATTTCTGAATTATTCGCAGACGAGCATTGTCAGTTGATTGCGTTGGTCGACGAATTTCGGAGAGTCACAATTTTCCGTAGTCTATGAACGGTACCGTTCTAGAAAATAATTTAACGGAAAAATTCTATGGTTCGAAAGACGTCAGGATCGGATCCTGCAGGGCATTTAGCGTCAGATATTTAACGATGCGAATCGATACTTAGCGTAGCCGTCACCGTCACCATCGGACAAATTGTTCCCACGATTCGTCGGCTCCGAGGTTGATTCTTGACGATCGAACTCCGTCCGCACCTTCGGCCTCCTTTTTTTTTCCACCCCGCGTGAAGAGAAACGCCCGCGCCCTTTCGCGTGCCCCACCCTGCGCCTGTGTACTCGCGTTCCCTGCGGTGGCCTATGGGCACCACGCGATCGGTCCACACCTGCGTCGATCCGCTACTATACGCCCCGCGAAAATGGTAACGCTCTTCGGGCCGCCAAGGTCTCTCGCGACGCGCTGACGACGACGTCGAGGCCCTCCTCGTCTCCCTCGGTCACCCTCCTCCTTTTTCCTCTTCTTCCTCCTTCTGCCTCTGTCTCGGTCCCTCTTGGACGACTGCATTTACGACGACGCACGTATGCGATGCACACACGCTAGCGTGACGAAATGCGTACCGTTTCAAAACGCTCTGTCTCTCTCTCTCTCTCTCTCTCTCTCTCTCTCTCTCCGCTTGTCTCCCTTCGTCTGGTCTCTTCCATGCCTTGTTCTCTTCCGTGTACGTCAATTTCTAATTTTTTTATGCGAATCTCGTGTCGATTCCGGTATATCTCAAATAGAAATAAAGATGTGAATTTTCGAATTTTCGACGAATTTGATTTCATGGTATAGAGTCTACTTTTCTAACGTTTTCTAACGTTAACGAGCACAGTTGGCAGTGTTCTCCTTGGCAAAGCGGAAGAGATAAAATTCATGTAGGCACGGGATATTCTTGCGGCAGTGGACTTGAACTTGCAAGTATATTTGTCGACTGTTTTGCAATTGACTTTTCTCCCGAGGAACACTTTCCGTAATATTGATATAATATCTTGTGATCTTCAAATTTTAAATTAAAATTTTATGGAATCAAGGTTGCATCGTTTAAAATTAACGATAACAAAACGTAGGTAACATTTTGTTATCTATGTTTTGTTATCGTGCATTCGACATTTTGAATTCAAGTAAAGAAAAAAATCGATTACAAACTGATAGAAAAGTCTACCGTTAAAATTTGAATTGGTTCCTGAAAATTTTATTAACAGAAAAAATTCAGTCAAACAATTCGACTTATCAATTTTAAATAAGCATGAATTACTTTTGAACAGGAAGTATATCAATTATTTTCTTGCTCTATCGAGCGGTGTGTATCGTATTAAAAATCTTATTTTTAGAACGTTAATATAGACACGTAACTGTTCATAAGAAACTTATAGTTACGATGGCAGTATGTTAGCAGTACGTGTGTTATTATCCAGTACATCGATAACTCGCGCTACAATTGCGTATCGCGAGCATATACGCATTTAATGCGTTATGCAATGTCACGGCCTATAGTCCAGAAACGTGCGTTACATCATACAACCCACGAAGGTCTGATTGCACTTTGGGAAGAGCATAATTGATGAACGAATGCCTCACGCATGTTTTTCATTTACGTGCCATTAGCTCAATTAAATCATCCTTATGGAGGATGACCACACGCGAACTGGTCGAGGAAGGATTAAAAGAGGAAAACTAATCGAATAACATCGTGACTTGACGCCGCGCCAGAAATTTTCCCGAAACGCGACATTTAATTTAATGGAATGGGCAAATTAATCGAGTTTCGCAATGATTAATCTTATTTGTCTAGTATAACCGAATATACGAGACAATGCAAAATTGGAATAAAAGAGCTAGAAAATTCAGACGCGAGGAAAGTCAATGTATTATATCGCGAGATTTCACAAATATTTTTATTCGGGGACAGACTCGAGAGGGAGACGTCCGTCAATTTTTTCGAGTAGATTTTATTTCCGAGGGAAATCGCTCGCGGGGAGCCGGATAATCGGAACCGAGACGAGATACTCGACGTGATTAAAAGTACAAAAATCGCGCCCGCGCGCGTTTCGCAGACGCCTCGCGGCGTCTGTCCATCGATCCATCTATCCATCCGCCCATCTATCCATCCATCCGTCTACTTTGCCCATCCAAGCCCGAATGCCAAAGACGATGCGTCGTCTCATCGGGGGGGCCGGCAGTCTCGCGCGAGCTGTCGTTCGCGACGCACATGCAGTTCCGCGTTCGTTCGTATACTCGCACGCTCGCTACCGCCCGATCGCACGATCGTCGTTGCAAAACGTCAGCAACGTCCGTCGCGATTCCTTCGATTCTACGATGATCAACAGCATCTCCGTGGTGTCGCGCGAGCAGCTCCGTGAGTACATGCGAAACCCAATGGTCCGCACGATCGAGCCGTACGATCGAGATATCTCGCGGGATCTGGGATCGTTATAACGCGAGACGGCGGCGATCGGTGCTGTCATTTTATCCGGAATCGTTATTCATCTATTACGCGGCGTGTGAATTCTAGATTTGTCCTTCGCGTAACGTCCGATCGATTTTCCATCCGGTTGAAGAACGTAGATCTCTGTTATGAAATTACTTAATAATGTCGATTGTAATAGAATATTTGTACATGTGGAAATTATTATACGTACAATTAAACGCCGGTCTTGTTTTTTGTTGAATTATTACAAAATTGCTGATGCAAAATCGACGTTTCATGTTAGTTTTTGTGTTATGCGCTAGCAACTCAACGTCGTCAGAGTGCTATTCATTATAATGTCACGTAATAAGAGATTACATTCAATCGTCTTATCGAAGTCGTAATATGTAACCAATGCCGGTATTGAAAGCTTTTGAAGAACGTTTCAGAATTTCTCTATAATATCCAGTGACATAAAAATTTCTTTGAAATATTCATATAAAATATTAATTGATGTATTTTATATTATAAGAAAAGGAATATATATATATATAGAATAATAACATATTTTAGGTATCGTTACATTCACTTTTCTTATTCAAGTCATTCTTTTTTGTTTATCGTATATTACTCTTTGACATATACTTTTTGTTGAATTAAAATTTGGATGAAAAGATTTTTAAGTCACTTGGGACAGAATAGAGAAATTAGCCGATGTTCCTCTTTTGGCGATTCAGGAAAGGAGAGTAAAAAAAAGGAGCAGGCTGCAATTTCTTGTATGCTCACTGTAGGGTTCTGATCGAGGGCAGCCGGAAGGAGAGTGCAACTTGGCGGAAAAATGGATTCTCACGACGGTAGCGCGAGGTTCTCCCGTCGCGAGCCGCGGCTAGATTTACGTAGGACGCCACGAGCCATAATCACGGCAGGTGGGTAGAGCCGAACAGGTATTTGGAGCGCGACAGACAGGCGGGCCGAGCCTCTCCGATGCTGCGGCGCGTAAAAATGCGAGCGAGCGTGCGAGCGAGCGCGGACGCGCGACGCGCGCGGCGCGGTTTCGCAGCCGTGACGGCGAGTTTTCTAGCAAATGAAATTAGCGGCGATTAGGTCAGAAGGTCACCCACTTAGCGGAGACCAAGGTCAGCGGCAGCCGGAAAAATTCCGCGGGGTGCTCGCAGAGGCTTGAGCGATTCGATTGTGCGAGAAATTTCATATTTTGCGTTGAAATCAGAGAAATGTCGAGATTTTTCAGATTACTCCTCTAACAGGCAGACGATAACGGATCTTTGAGGTTTTATCATGTCGATGGTACTTATTTTAAGAATTCGCGAGATAATTGAAACTTCGTATGGGTTTACACTGAATTAAAGTTTCTGAAACCGATTCCGAATTCCGCTTAAACGCGACGGCTTCTCGTAACGTTCATCAGCGGCGATTAAATGATGCATCATCGGTCATCTCGAAGGGCAACGATGACGAGAGCATCGCTCTTGGAGCGGTAGATTGCAATTTAGTGGAATGCGGGCATAACTCGACAGAAATGTTTAAGGGAGATGAATTTGTTAATCTACGACATTTTTACTTGTGTGAGAAATAAATGTAACAAAGATGTATAAGTTCATGGATATGAATATACACTTATAGAGGAGAGATAGGAGTCTCTTAGAAAATTAGATTGGAGCAACTATGTCGGCGTCCTGGCGTTTATTTGGAACGACATATATACGTGTATGAGCATATCTCGTCTTTAACAAGATACGACTTATCTTATAACTTTTTCTCGAGCATAGTAATTTGGTGATACGTCGATTTGTCCTGCTTCGTGATACTTTACTCGCCCGGCTGGATAAGTGTCCCTTCCTTTCCGTTAATTCCCGAGACGGGTCTTATCTTAATGGACTAATTGCCAGCGAGACGCACCGCGGGCGATAGAGATCGGCTGCGGCGGCACGACGAGAGTCTGAGTGATGGAGATTGCGAGAAGAACCCGTCCGAGAGGAGGGAGTCACTTTGAGACGGAGTGAATGCGAGAGAGAGAGAGAGAGAGAGAGAGAGAGAGAAGTCACTCGCGGAATAAGATCGAAAGGAGCGGCGGCCGAATGGAATGGCATGGGGACGCGATCAGTTCGCATTGAACTGCCGAATCGGGCGCGTCTCTCCTTCCCGCGAGAGAATCGATCGTCATCACGTGGATCTTTCGCCCGATCTTCAACCACGTCTCCGCGCACGGGACGGCGCGACCGCGGTCGCCGCCGGCGAAAATTGGATATCACCTATGTGCAGGTGCGCCAGGTCGCGATTCCTCTCACGTCGGTCCCCGTGATTTCGCATGCCGAAGACGCGTGCGACGATCTGGACGTTTCTAGGATGTTTATTTTCGAAGCGACCATTCGGATTGTCTCTCGGTTTCCGCGGCAGACGTAAATGAGACCTGCATGGGGTACGGTCAGGTGTATCGAGTAGCAGAGCTTCCGCGATTCCGTGATCATCAGCTTAACGAGCGGCGTGAATATTCCAGTGCTAAATCCCTTAACGATCGTAAGGGTTTCCGAAAAATCTGTGAAATGACATTGAGTTTCACGATGAAATACCGCAAACGGGAAATATATAAACGTGTAAACGCGATATAAAGATTTATGCAGGTAACGGGCAGTTGCATCGATTTGGGATTAGAATTAATGTCGTGTTTGTATTTTAACCACATCAATAGTAGATTTATACATTTTACACCGCAGAGAGTTATAGTTCGCTATAAATTAAAAGGACATTAAATTTTCGAGAAAAAAGGACGTGCATGTAGGACTTGTGTGTATGTCATGATTGCTCTCGGACAGCTTCGTCATTCGCTTTATGATTTTCTTCAGAATGCACGTAACGGTACTAGTGTAACATCGTGGTAACGAGGAAGCAAAACGCGTCGCTGTTTTATCTGTGTCGAAACAAAGCGCGTTTAAATTCAATCTCGCGTGCACCGCGGCAAATTCGTTAATCGAGCGTTAACTTAGGAGAAGAAGTACGTCACTTCCATTATATAAATCTTTTTACTATTCAGTGATGGACATGAAAATGAAAGATATAATTAAACTTATCAAACTGTTTAGGAGTAAAAATCGTTTATGTTTTATTCTATATATATATAACCTGTGTTATCAATATAGAATATCGGAATACGTTACAAGTTGGAAATTTCAAGGCGCTGTATGTTAAAATGAATTTGATTATTTGCGCCACTTCGAACGTTCTGAACGCGACACGGTTCAAATCGGTCATCACGTCGTCTCGATTCCTATACAAAAATCTCATCGGCGTCTTCGTTAAACGCACTGGTTGTCTCGCCATACATAGTCACGCAATCCGAGGCGAGATCGTCGTCGCGGATTGAACTCGCGTCAACGCGTGTCATCTGCAACGTGGACGCACGTGTCGACGCACTCGCGCCGCGAGATCCGTCGCGCGACGATTTCTGCCCTCGGTTCGACGGCCCCCGGTTGCGTCGTCGCGGGACCGGACGCGATGGCGCATCTCGTCCGCGGAAAGCGAAATCCAGCGGTGTGTCGCGCTCGCGCTAATAAACGCGCGCACCTGTCCGCGCGAGCCAATTTCGCGAGCGGTCGAGCGAACGCGATCACTGTCGAAGATAGGCGATAAAGGTTGGCGATCCGTTCGAGGCGAGAGAGAAGCGAGAAGCGCGCGGCTCGCGTCCGTTGGCTCGCGTGTAGGCCGCGCGATTCTAAAGCTGCCTCCACGCTGCCCGTGAAACACACCGAATGATGAATAGAAACATGTAATGAAAACATATGATATAGTTGAGAAAAAAAAAATACAAAAGATAATATATATAAGATCTGATCAATGAGATCCGGCCTTTGACACTCGAGCTGAAATTTCCTAAAAATATTGTATCTCACTAGAAATGTATGAAAAAAAATGCGAGTTAGGCATTTCGACAGAATTACAGAACAAGCAACGATCGGGTCGTTTAGATTTTTTAATTTATTGTTAATACATTCTTCTTTTAACAGAGATATAGATACCTCTTACTTTAGATATGCAATACTTTAGATACATTAGGACCTACGTTTACTTTTCATTCCGCACTTACGTACATCTTTGCATTTCGATCAAAGATACGAGCAGAGAGTATACTCGAGCGCTGCACAAATCGGGAAAGTGATCGAAGAAGAGCCGTTTCTCTCGCGTGCGATATTCGCGCGATGTGAAACCGGCGTAATACGCGCCTCGCTGTTACATTGCCGCCGCTGTTGCCGGCAAAGTGTAGGCAAAAGACCAATCGCCGCCACACCCTGCGGCTAGAAGCGAGAAACATCGAACGGGCGACGCGGCGACGAGGACGGCGACGACGACGACGATGACGATGACGATGACGACGACGACGACGACGACGACGATGACGATGACGATGACGACGACGACGACTAGCCGCGTCGCCGATAACGCAAGCAATAACGATCATCTCCGATGCATCTACAGCGGTCTCGCTCGATGGAACGCGGGATTGCCTTTTTAGCGCGCCTTCGGAGAGAAATTGGTATGTGATTGCTTAATACACACACGCACGCATATACGCGTGCATAATGCATAGTAATAGTATCCAAGGCAATTGCCTTGGACCGTTGAACCCATTAAAATGCTAGGCTATATAATATATTCGGATCTCGCTTCGGACGAGCGTTCCGATTCTCTTGAATTTTTGGAGATCCTTGGATTCTTTATACGTTCCACTTCAACGCGAAGAATTCAAGGATCTTGGAGAATTCTTGGATTCTTTCCTGGCTTCCTAGCCTCAAATCTTTGAGCTCCCATCTAATATGTAGATATATCTAATTATTCCAATTTAAAAAATGAAACAAACTTTATGCGGAATGAAACGTTCTCGTCTCGCAAGGTCATCCGCGCGCGTCTCGCGCGTTCGCAAGGTTAGCTTTCCTCTTCCTGGCGCGAGGTCGACGATATCGCGATTAGAATAATTTTGACATAACGTCTCGGGGGTATACCGCGAACGACCGTAAAGCGCGCGTCGCGTGCAAATGTGTCGTAAATATCAGCGAAACACGAAAATACGCCGGCTCCGTCCTGTTAATGGGCCGCCACGCATCGCGCACAATGCTGATGTATGTACATCCCTCGTACAACTTTCGCGCTTACATTACGCGCGCGACATCGCGTCGCTCCCGACGGCTCTCTCTCTCTCTCTCTCTCTCTCTCTCTCTCTCTCTCTCTCTCTCTCTCTCTCTCTCTCTCTCTATCTATCTATCTCTGTCTTTCTCTCTCGTCGTCTCGCCGTCGATTTTTCCCCGCGTTCGCGGGAATGGATCATCGGGAGCCAATGATCCGATCCGCAGGAATTCCAATTCCCGCGCACGAAAGAAACATGCGACGCAGTCGCCACTAAATAGACAGGCGTAAACGCGTGATCGTGTATACGGGGTGTACGCATAAATTTTCTGAAGAAAATCTAGGACATCTATCTAAATCTATCTACATCTAGGGAATCGCGCGAAAGGAGGGTATCCTACGTAAGTAAAGGGTGAGAAATATTTGGGAAAGAATTTTCATATAATCAGAAAAATTTTTTAAAAAATTATATTTCAACTGTTAACTATAATATAGGCATGTAACGATAATAAATTTATTTAATAATCATTACTGTAAAAAAAATGTAGAGGTACATTCCATAAGAATCTTTCTCGTGTCTAATGATAAATATTTCAATAATACTTGAATCAAAGTCGCTTTGAATAATTCGATATATTGCGATGATAAAAGATATTAGTAATTATGTCAAGAAGATAATCCATAACGGAAAATCCACATAGAAAAACGCTTTGCACGTTCTCAGTATGTGCAACTCTTAAGATATCACGAAGTAGATCCGAGCATCACGCAATTGTATTCGTATGCATTGCAGAAACCGAACTTTCTCGAAATCCGTGAGGAAGACGGGTTGACCGATAAGATCGATATTCCAGAGATACGATAAATCCCCGGAGATATTGCCATTCGCGATCCGAGGATCGCAGAACGTAACACACACACACCGACGGAGACGTTGCGCAACCTAGAATCCATGATCCGAGAATGTAACGGTTCAAGAATGATGCGAGGAACGATTCGAAAAGTCGTGCCGAGAATGTAGCGATTCAGGGAGCCAGAAATTCCGAATCGTCCGAACAACAGTTGCGCCTCGCGATGACTCGGATCTGGCAATATCCTGCGGCCTCCACGTGATTCGCAAATCATTTCGATTCACTCGTAGCGTGGTCCCAGTGCCACAACGCTCCGATCCGCAAATAAAAGGTTCACGGGAACAATCGAGTGACCGAGAATTAATTTTAATATAGCCACAACATATTGAAGTTGACGTCAGTTTTTTTTTCTTACTCCGATGTCTATCTCTACCTAATGTGGATTAACTTTGATCTCGGTTTTTCTTCAACTTACTCTATCTTTTTCTAGTCTTAAGAATTACAAAGAGATGTAAATTAAGGCAAGATTGAAGTTAATCTACATTGATAGAAATGGGCCCACGAGCGAAGGCGCGGGTAGATTCGGGACACCCCGTATACACTTGGAGTATTTCGCGGCGAGAGAAAGAGAGGCAGAGAGAGAAAGAGAGAAAGCGGGTACGGATGCAGGGTAGTACTTAGGTACGTATGTACAGAGCGTAGTTACGTACCGGGCGTGCATCTTTATTATTGGCCGAGAGAGCCAGGTATACGTGCGCGCTCGAGGTTCGATGAACCTTCGCAACGTATATACGCATGTATACGGACGTATAGCCTTCCGATCGAAGTCGCCCGGTGTGTTGTGGTGTCCGCGACGGTTCAAAATCCTGCCGTACGATCCGCGCGCGTAATTTTCGCGAGACGGCGCGATAACGCCGTACGATCCGCACGCGGCGGCGATTCGAGATCGGGGGATCGGGATCAGAAAGGGGTCCCAGGTGTCAGAGATAAGGTCGACATTCCGGTGAGCTTCGAACGGTTTCATGCTTCTTTCCTCACGCGATTAAATCGTGTACATTAATAAAATAATGTGTGTGTGAGAAAGAGAGAGAAATATACGTTATTTATTATGTGCCCCAGGATAACATTCTCTCAAGAGCCCAAACAATCCTATCTAAAAAAAAAAGAGGCATGTAAAGTCGATTACTAGCATTTCTCGAGGTTTATTGTTGTCGCTTTTCCGCAATGTCGATTGGTCTCGCTGCGCTTACTTCGTATGAGCGGCTGTCATTTTGCACTTTGACAGTTGTATGTATTAAGGCTAATGGTGTAATAGTAAAAAGGGAAAGATATTAAATAGCGCACGTGAAGCGCCTGTATATAGCAATTTTTAAAAATTGAATGCTTAAACTTAAATAATATTTAAAACCGAAAATATTTATCTAATTACTTGAATATGAATATTTCAATCGAGTATCAAATACTTATTTAAATAATAAAGCTAACAAGCTCGATAACAAACGTGAGAATATTAAGATTTCTAATAATTGGTAAAATATATTCAATTTAGTATTAATAATTCTTCCAAATAATACAAACGATCAAGCCGATAAAAAAATCAAATTATATGTATAAACCATTTTTGTTAAATACATTTATATGTCATCGATTTAATAACGATTAAAATAGATAAAATAGTCAGTCTTTTAAAAATGTTATCTTATTAATGCGTCCATAGCGATCGTGGCGCAAAGAGTTGTGCGTTTGCTTACTGTGCCGAAGATCCAGGTTTAAATCCAACCAGAGAATCCAACCATCAGGTTTTTATTCGATTGCTATATATCTCTTGGAAGGCAATGGCAAACCGAGAGTAATATGTCTTACCATGACATAAAAAATGCATTATCTGTTATCATGCAGAAGTATCACACTAATTTATTATACATAAATGTATAAATTAGTGTAACAGTGTGAAAAATAGAATTTCATGAAATAAAATGCAATATTTATTATTACATTAATTTATTATAAACTTCTAAGAAATTTCGATTATTTCTATAATAAATTAATGTTATATTTGTTGTTGCATTCTATTTTTTTACAATGTTTCCATATCCAACTTCTTTTCATATTTTTCTACTGTAACATTATGTCCGCACAGTACACACACACACACATACACACACACACACTCTCTCTCTCTCTCTCTCTCTCTCTCTCTCTAAAGTAATAGTACTAAATACAATATAACCTCTATGTCACGCAGAAATATTTAAAACAGTTGTATAAATAGCATCAAATTTTTATTTAACAATACTTTTATAGTTTATTTACCTGTTATTGTTATTTATTAATATTATTAATTATCATTTGTTATCATTTTTATCAATATTTTTTAATTGAACAGAGAGAGAAAGAGAGAAAGCATTATAACAATAAATGAATTTTTTTGTCAATATTTTATAAATTAAAGTACTGCAATGATAAAAAGTAATATATATAAAATAATAAAATAAAATAAAATTCGCAGGCAATGTGATGGACAACCGAGAAAGCAGCGGATTGTTTGTTGGATACAACTTTGTATCAGACTTAAGGCTTTGCGTGTAGGCGTATATACACGCTCACGACACACATATAGGGTATATATATATAGATACACCTATCTGTAGATATTTTCTAGCTTATCGCTGGCAATTCTTATCTCGCCAGTTCGAATTCCGTCAGTCTTCGCCCGTGCTTCTCCCCCGAGTGTCTCGGCGTCGGCGTGAAGATTCTCGCGCGCCTCGCTCGAAACAATATTTCACCATCTTCCCGCGTCGAAGGCTTGGAAAAATCGGTTTCGCGATTCCGTTTGAATCTCGGCGCCGCGATTCTGCGGAAATGCGCGCCGATAACGGTTCGCGCGCGATTCCGCGACGGCGTTTTTTTTTACCCGCGCGGTGAAGGCTCCCGTTAAGCGCGAGGGCGATCCTTCAGGAAGTATCGACGCGCGCGTCTCGTCCTCTCGGCGGGAGCGTTTAATCCCGCGGAGGTGTAAAAGCCCCCCCATCATCGGCGACGACTCGGCGGGTGTAAGACCGGCGAGTCCCTCTCACGCGTGTAACGTGAGACGTGGTGCGTTGCAGGACGTGGTGATTCAATGCGAGATTTTATCTGCTGCTCTTCAAGATGATCCGGCAGTTTCTAGATGCGTTGGGCGGGAATTCGGTAATATACCTCGCGCATTCGCACGTCGCCTGTATTTGTGTGCCTTAGATGTACTACGATCCTTGTCGTCGTGCGGATTTCTATAAATATTCTCGGTTATTTTTTTTTTTAAACATAGATTAAAGATTATGATCTAGAAAACGCATTATTTGCAATGTGATACACAATATATAGTGACAGATAAGACGACGATAACTCACTGCCGTGTCTGTTCAATGTTCCGCGTTCGATAAAACATATTTGGATAATTTTCTACAAATTACTGTCTATACGCATAAATAAATGAATATCATGGGTTCTGAATATTTCTTATTCTCAGGTACACTCTGCTGTGAAAATGTTAATCGATATCTCTGATGTAATAATCCAGTTTTATCTTATCTATAGAAGTTCTATTATAATATGATTAGTAGAATAATTCGTGTTCTCTATCTGCATTGTGGGAACGAGATGAAAAATCTCGACAGACCAGTACCTAAAAGGTCACTTTGTTCATAATTTAAAGTATCCGAAGTAAAAGTTGATTATTAAACTAAAAATATAATTAGGTTAAATTTAAAGTTCACAAATCATCATGTAAGTTTTTCGCTACGAAGCTGTCCGGTAGTTTTTCGATCATTAAGTAAATTTACACAAATATGTTAATTACGTTAATGTGCAATAAAATTATGCAATTTCAAGTCTACGCGTAAAAAGAAAAATAATTGCTTCCTTCATTTGTGTCTCGTGTGTCGTCGTCGGGGAAGGTCGACCGTGTCATAATAATTATCGAGGCGCGGCGCGGTAATAAAACGATCAATAATATTGATCGATGTTACGCGTTTCCGAGGCGATCCGAGATCTGTCACCGCCCAGCGTGTAATTGCCCGCGTTTACGGCGTTCGATTACTTATCCAGCTGTTACGCATAAATCACGGCCGAATCAGAGCGTCACGGAAACGTTAGCCGGCGCGATCGCCGATATAATTATTTGTTTTTAATGCGCGCGCCCGCGGGATAATTAGGTGGATACGTGCGTGTGTCGCACGTGCGCGCGCCGTGATTATCGGTGGGCCCGTGGACCCACTAAAAGAGAGAGAGAGAGAGACAGACACACACACACGACGCGAAAGTCGGACGCGAGCTCGTCGCGAGAGGAACCGGCGCGATCCGGACGCGACGGTGCGATAGCGTCCCGCTTTTTATTATTGAATCCCGCGTCCCGATAATCCCCGGCGCGCGCGCGCGCGACACGACACACGGCCGTAACGGCTTACCTCGCCGATTTAATTGCCCGGCTTTTTATAACCGCGCGCGAAACAGAGTGGAACGGTGCGCCGTGTTTCGATGGCGTTCTCGCCCCATCGCGAACCCTTGTTCGATTGTTTTTTTTTTCTTCTTTCTGCCGGAGATAATTCCCGCGGTCGCGAGATGTTATCGCCGGAGATTGCGTTATCTGCGAGCGACGCGTTCTTTAATCGCTCGCTTATCGGGACGTGTTTTTGTAAGAAACTGATCGTAGAATCATCAAGGCTTTTTTAAATATGCTTAAGTTCCTTTTAACATTTGAAATAAAATAACCTTTTTTTTTTGCAGAAGAATATTCATTTTGCTTATTAATATTTAAAATAAAATACCCTTTTTTTGCAGAAGAATATTCATTTTACTTATTACGACTTGTTATACAGATACATTCTGTATGCGATAGCGATACGTGTTTTTTCTCTGCTTGTTAGTGTAGGATTATGTACAAGAGATAATTGCCTTTTTTAAGCAATTTTCATAATTCATTCGTTGATGCATGATAGTTATTAAATCTTTTGAGTCCCGTCACATATACAACTGTCGCGGAACTCTCAGCTTTACCTTCAATTGTCTTAATTAAGATAATTTTAATTGTTTATGGTTTGCATACGTAATGTCTTATATTTGAAAGTTGACGAGGTGCTCATTAAAAAATGTTCTTTTCAGCCTCGAAGCGGGATGTCCGTGGGTTCGGGCGGCCGGGCGCCGTTTAAACGGACCTCGCAAAATATACAGCCGCTCACGAAGAAGCCCAGTAGAAGCCCGTAAGTCCGTTTCTATATATCTTAATCTATGCCGTTAATGAATAACAATAAATTCCCGCTAGATTTTCTTTTAGTGAATCTATGAATGAGCCAAGCTGCGAAAATGCGCCGTCTTACACAGATATTCGTTAATACTTTAAAGAATTATTTATTTATTATATTTAAAATTCCAGAATATATTCAATAACGTATATCAAACATTAAAAACTGATACAAATAAATCTTTTTTAAATTACAATCAAGAAATAAATTGAAAATCCGAATACAAGCAATTTTCAAAATGTTTTAATTTAGCGTATGAGATCAATAATTATTAATTATAAAGCTTTTGCAAAATGTTGATAAAATAATTATATAAATTCCTGTGTTATCGACCGCGCGTTATTCGCGGCCGATTCTCAGCAGTGAACAGGGCATGCGGTAGAGGACGCCAGTATGTAGTTTCGTCGTCGCGTAGCGTATACGCAAATAAAGGCGCTTGTTACCGTAACCGCGATAGACGCGGCGATAGTAAGACGGATTCCTCGTTCGTCACGGATCGGAAAACCGGTCCCCCATTATTTTTCCGGGAAGTCCGTTAGCCACCTGCCGTTACAGACGGCTTCCTGTCTTTACTTCTGAGAACTCTTATATCGCGATTCGAGAAATCATTCGGCGCTCCGAATTTCACTCGACCGATTTTACCGTTTGCATCAGAAAATTGCATCTAACCGTGTCAGTCATGGAATACCCATTTTATTTAGATCAAAAGAATTTATTTTAACGCAGAGAATATCTGAAGTGTCATTTTATGAAATAAATAGAAAATATGTTAAAATTGTTAACATTTTAATGAAGTAAAGTTCCCTGTTTATTTTACTTGTATTTTTTCACATATTTTATTATATAAATATTCATTAAAATATATAAGAGTTCAGTTTTGCTCATTAAATCAGGGAGAGAGAGAGAGCGAGAGATGCAATTTAAAGATCGATAAGTGCCATCGGGGATATAGCTCAGTGGTAGAGCATTCGACTGCAGATCGAGAGGTCCCCGGTTCAAACCCGGGTGTCCCCTAGCCTTTACTTTTTGCATGTAGCCGTTTAAAATTTCATCTTTATTTACCATTATTATATACTGTCCTCAAAAAATTACTGCCGAACTCGCATTTTAAGAGAGAGATCTTATCAAATATTAATTTATCTAGATTGAGAATTTCTCTTTACTTTCGATAATTAAAGTATTAGAGATTTTCTCTCGTTGCAATAATGAGATGGTTATAAGTAAGCTCTACTATTAATTTCCGTTTTCGTAACGAGCCACGTGAAATTTTCGCATCTTCTCGGAGTACTTATATATGCTCGCACTGGAATACGCGACAGATGAATCTCTTTGCGAAATTTATATATAGCCCCTATACCACGGTAGATGTTGCCCGCGCGCAACTTTCCGGGATTAATAATAGGTAGAGGCGCGCAAAGGTGTGTCGCAACCACCCTTGGCTATACGATTAACGTGAGATAGCTCGCGCTCGCGGATAGAATTACCGGACACTCCCGTAAATTCACGTCGCGTTTTATCGTTACCAGAATCCAATTCTCGCGGACGGCCGAACGCGCGCGCGCGCACGTAACGGAGATAAACGGTCGGTCGCGACGCACACGTGCTGCGAACCGGCGTTTTATTATCGCGAGCCGGTCCGGCGACGACCGTCCTCCAGGAGACTCGCTCTGTCTACCTGGCGACGATCCGTCGCGCAAGCCGGAAAAACGCGTGTATAACCTCGTTTTTTTTTATTTTTTTTACGCAGCCGCAAGGTGACTCAGTCTCATTTTCTTCCAGTTTACGTAACGACTGATAACTGCGGCGTGCACGTTCAAAAAAAAAACAAAAGAACGCGAGTCTTATCTCTGGTACATCGGGAATTAATACGGAATAATTGATTGACACGTTAATCCTCATGCAGAGGCAGCTTTAGCTTCTCGTGTAATCGGTCCATTTAACAACCAGCACGCGCTGTCAATGTAGTTCGGCGATCGATTGAATTAATTTCTCTTATTTCTTTTTTTATATCGCTCGTCAAAAACCTTCGCATCCTTTTTTTTCTGTACGTAGATCTGATCTTTCTCCTCGAGGAGAGACAGACTGCATGTCAGAGACTTCTCGCGTCGGCACGAAACACCGCTTGTCCGCTCCGCGCTCGATTCTATATCGGCGCGGCACGACAAATCGGTCATAATTTACGTAATGCCGGGTGAGCGTTGTTAACCAGGTGCGGTTAAGCACGCCGCTTGAAGGAAATCAATCTGTTTCGCCGAGTCCGTCGAGCGATCGGACGTTCGATCGTTCGTTCGTTCGTTCGTTCGTTCGTCCGTCCGTTCGTCCGCAGCAGGCGGATCCGACGTGAGGGCATTGACCAGCGGTCGACGATCGAACTGACCTCATCAAGTAACCGATATACACACTGCTGGAACCCGTCGATATGCTAAACTCGTCGAATCGGGTTCTCGGGTGTCATGGATCCTTCCCCCCTCATCCTTTCCAAATGCGCGATTGCGTCCCAGGTATACTCGACGACAACTCTGGGAGAAGCGTGCCGCATTCGGCATCGAAATTCGATGGATTATAGCTGACATTAATTTTTAGAATCGCGTGATAATTCAATATACGATTGTGTGTTGTATTTATATAACGAGAATTAAATTTATATATTACGATTGTGTGATTTTATATTTATATATAAGAACGAACAGGCCAACGAAATGTTTCCAGTTGGTATAAAAGATCGTAGAAACATATTTTTTTGTAATCTTTTGTTATATGTTACTATTTTTATTTATCCTGTTACGTTATAACTTAAATTTTATCTTTTCTCTGTCTGTGGAACGCGCTTCTAATTTTTTCAGTCAAAAGTGTTCCCGTATAGCCTAGAAAGATTAAGTGGGAAATTAAGCGACTTATTAGCGTAAAGCCTTCGGCCGTCGTCTCATTAGTCAGCTTTCCCGACGACGACGTTGTTCTCTCGATTATGGCTTCGCCGCCGCGCCGTAACGCGCGATAACGAAATTAGCGTCGGTGCGCGAAACCGGCCGCCCCCGTCCTTCCTGATTGTTCTCGCGAGGTGCAGGGACGGGGGGAGGAGAATGTTAACGGCGCGCACGCACAAACGTTACACAATCCACCCCGTTAATCACCTGTACCGTACACGCACTCCTCTGCGCTATCGCGTTGCGTTAAATACGCGCGGCATTACGTAACTAATTCTATCGATTCTTTGCGTAACAACAAGAGGGAGAGAAAAACAGAAAGAGAGAGAGAGAGAGAGAGAGAGAGAGAGAGAGAGAGAGAGAGCTGGCGGCTTTCCTGCGTTCGCGTTAGAACGATCATTATCGCGCGCGGGCGGACGATCGTTCACCGCCTCCGATTTTTATTGTGCAACGAAATTGCGGACTGCACGTTCAATTGTCTCTGCACGTCTCGCGCACTCCTCTCGCCGTTGTGGGCGCGAATAAATGATCGTGCGTGAAATCGACACGATCTGGTAATTGTTGGCGGGAGAATGCAGAATATTCTAGCACGTGACTTTTGAATTAAGCGCATACATGTATCTCTGCTGGCGTATGGGCGATGCAATATGAAACGTATCTCCAGTCGTGGCCCGCAATTTGGAAGTTATTTTTGCTTATTAAAACGAAGGATCAATACAGTAGAGACTGAAAGACGCACGATGAAATATAATCCGCGATAGCAGTATCTATAAAGTATTTCTCTCTCTTTACTTTGTAATGTTGAAAATATTTTTAAACACAATCGGGGTCTTCGTGTATACATACATATACGATTTTTAAGAAATTAATATCAATATTCATGCGGCGCCTCGAAGATCACAACATCCGTCTTGACGACTGTCCCTCACGAAAGAAAAAATTAATTGGCGATTCGGCCAATTAACCGCGCCGCGGTCAATGACTCCGTTAATTAAGAAAAAAAATATATATATATCAATCCCCAGTTTAATCCACGGCCAATTAATGCGGATTTCAGGGCGAAGCCGGCCGAGGCTGCGGCACCAGCATCCAGAGCAGCGCCGAGCGCGGGGCGGAAAAGGGACCCGGTCGCGTCGCTCTTCAGCGGGAGGAAACCGGCGAGGAGGGTCGATCAAGGAGGCAAAGCGACGAAGCCGAGGGACCAGCAGCTAAAGTGAGTTCTCAAGCATGTTTTCCCGCGAGATCTCGCAGATGTGCGTCCGTCCGTTGTAAAAAACTGGGAAAGAGAGAGAGGGGGGGGGAGGAGAGGAGGAGAAAAAGACACCGCGCGCGCGAGAGAGAGATGCGCCCGTTCGTCGCTTGGTTCTCGCGAACGAGGGTTCGACGACCCGGCGGCGACTCCGGCGGCTCCTTTCCCCACGATTTCTTGATGCCACGCGCTGTACGAGAATTAAGGATATATATCTCTATGGATATTATCTCCGGAGAGTATCCCGGAGATTCTCTCGGCTCGCCGCAAGAAGAACGTCGCCGGATCGCCGCGCGACCGCGATCTTGATGCGATCGGCGAGATCGTAGCGTTGATCGTCTTACGTAACAGGCGAAAACGCGAGAGACACACATTTCCTTACGTTATCGTCGTTTATTTCTGTTCCATCTTGTCCCAACATTTTCTACGACTTTTTGATTTTATCCATATTTTTCTTGACATTTCAATTAACCCGACACGTTGTGTGTATATATATTTTTTCAACAATCTACTTAGCACTCCTTGCTTTTATGCCACGCGCGTTCTCCGATTGACCTCGAGCTATGTATCTGGTGCAGTATTAGAGCTATTTCCGTGTCTGTCAATTTTTATTCCGAGGTGAACGCTACGGCGGTTGGCGGTCAATTGAGAATTTTCCTATCACGCGCGACTTCTATCCTTTTCTGCCTTTCCTTTAATTCGCGTTTGTCGCGAATACGTCGTCAGGCGTGAATAAAAAAAGTGGTCGCGGTCGACGGTTAATTGGCGTCGTATTTTTGATCGCGAAATCGACAGATCGATCTTTCGCCGAAAATATGCTCGCGGCACCAGTTTACCAGTTGTCGACACCGCGATCGATTTTTCATTACTGATTTATAACGCGGGTTCAGCGAACCCAGAACCGCGCGTTACCTTAAGAAATAAATAAATCGTCGGACTTGCTGGAACGAGTTTCAATGATCAACGACGTAATAAAATATACGAGGCGGCGTGTAATGTATTAAGTCGATGCATTTATTTAATCTCGTGACACTTACAGGTGTAGTGAGATCTCTCTGTATAAGATGGAGAAGTGAAAAGCACGCATGTTCGTTAATCGTCGATCGGGTAGACAGATGAAAGTTCGAAATTCATTATAGGAAAGCTGCTGAACAGAAATTCTCGGTATTTTTTTTTACATCTTTACATTATTATACCTTTTTTTTACATACCTTCAATTAATTCTATCGAGTTTTCTCTACAGAGGCTCGAGCTTTCTACAGGAAATTAGGTTTATAAAGAATATAGTCGACTGTTCTCGCGGGATCGAAAAAAAAAGATCATTTTTTGCACATTGTCGCGTTAGCAACGGATTTTCTTAGCGCGCTACGAGCGCGCATTCGCGTCTCGCACGATCCGCATTCGCGCTCACTTTCTCCCATTGCCCGCTCCTCGACGGCTGGATTTCGCGAATCTTTCGAAATATCGCTCGCCGATAAAAGCAGGCAGACCGCCGTGCGGTTTAAACCAGTTAAAATCTCGGCGCAATAATAATACAATAATAATCCCGATGATTTGTGCTATCGAAGCTGCGTCATGTTTGACACCAGCATTTTCTGCTTACTAGCTTCTTACTATAACTTCTTTTTTTTATATATATAAATTATATCGTGACTTTAAAGAAAATTTATAGCTATTTTGATGAAAACTTGAAAAAAGAAAATAAATGCGTACATTAAAAATACATTTACTAGCTCGTGTTTAAATAACAAGTAAGAAATTTTGACTGGGCCAAGGAACGAGCAAGGTGTGATGTGACATGAAATCACGAATAAAAATTTTAAAGAAAATTTAATGTCAAAACGTTTCGACTATACAGAGTCTTCTTCAGTTGAAATAAATTAACATATAATTTATATTAATTTCAACTGAAGAAGACTGTGCAGTCGAAACGTTTTGACATTAAATTTTCTTTAAAATTTTTATTTGTGATTTCATGTCAACATCGCACCTTGCTCGTTCTTTGGCCGAGCTAAAATTTCTCACTTGTTAAATGCGTTGCAATTGTAGATATATAGCAAAAGACAAAAGTAACGGTTGGATGGTTAGATTACAATATTCTTTTTGAGTTTTCTATAGGAAATAAGCATTTTCATATAGTCTAATTTTTTCCAACTTTACGAATTGCGATAAAAAAAAAAGTGACTACGACTGCCCGTCTGTCCCTGAGATTCAATGCAAAGCGTTGTCGACAGTAAGACAGGTCCTTGAAAAGTTACTTACGAGCTCGCAAGAGTTTGCGGAGCGCGACAGATGATGCTGAGCAATGCGCTACGGAATGGAGCCGGTTCGTGACTTTGAACTTCATATATTCTCGTCTCCGATAACTTTTTTTCAATCTGCAACTGTGGAAATTGAGATATATATCGCGCGCATTTATTTTTAGCCTTTAAAGTTCCTTGACTTCATTCTGTGTGTCTATCGTATACGTAATATATGTATCTGTCTCGTGCATAAATTCGGTATCGCGAATCTGATATCGCGCACGCTGCGCAAGTTCTCGCTATAGACTCCTCCTCTATTCCCTGTAATAACAGTCGTTAATGCTTGAGCGATCGATGTCCACGCGTGGGTCTCAGGCCCATCGCTACCGACGACCGACGACCCACTCTGGCAATGAGAGCGGCACCACTCCGACCCACATACCCAGTGAATCAAAAGTCAATGGGCGGCGCGACGCGCGCCGGTGCGTCCGCTGCAATTTGCGCCGGTATCGCGGAAAACCGCGAGAGAGGAGGACACGCGCACGCCGCGCGCGCGCGGATGAGCTTACGGAGAGCCGCCGGGTAACTGGATTTTTCTCGCGAAAGCGGTCCCGAGAGCGTGATGCACACCAGCCAGAAAACTCACTTTTCAACGTAACACGTTACGATCATCACTCGCGAGGCGCGACGTCCGGATTATTATTATTATGTATAACAGTTCAGATGCCAATCGCGTTCACTTTGTCGGCATAAAGCACTCTAAAGATTACCTTCGACTTTTCGAAAAATGATTTTAAAGTTAATTTATGGAAATATTTAAATTTATGTTAAATCATTTAAAGTGACGATATAGAATAGCAGTTTAATTTTAGATTTTTTTTCTAACAACTGAAGATATTATAACGTTTACAAAAGCTATGTTTATAAATTTCTGTCTTAATTTTGTTTCTTCAGCGATATTATAGACAATTTTATCGATCATTAATTTTGAACAATGATGATATGATGATGAGATATCTCGCTGAGACAAGAAACCCGTCAGTTTCGAATGTAATCATATGGAATATAATCAATTGGAAAATCTGAAAAATGATTAGAAAAAGACAGAGTGACAGTGTAAGGAATAATTTTATATGAAGACTCTATTCTAAAGTCCGACGACATCCTGGCGGTGCCAATGGCGTCTGCGCCCGATTTAAGAGCGAACGAGCATGGCCGTGATGCGATCGAGCGTTTAAACGCTGCTTGTCCCTCGATTTCGTCGCGAGGCGAACGGGGCCCGACAGAGCGGCTACTGTGCGCCGAGCGATTAAGCGGCCGCCTCCGCCGCGGCCGGAGGAAACGAACGGGCTCTAAACGAAAGGGCTCTTCGAAGAAGGGCAGAGGCCAATTGACTTCTCTCGCGTCCAAGAGAGAGAGAGAGAGAGATAAAGAGAAATAGAAAGGAAGACGATAAGAGACGAACACGCGGGTGACGTCGTTTGCTCTCGAAAGAAATGTTGTGACCTTATCGCCACGCTTCCATCCGCGTCCACAGGCAGGCGATCATCACGAACCTCCTGGGCCCCTATTTTGTAACTCTTGACGACAGTTTATCATCGTAGTGTTGTTGCGTAACTTTTTTTTATCATAAACTGTATCTGTGTAAAACGACAATGTAACGACACTGTCGTTAAGCGTTGCAGAATGTAGCTACTCTGGAAACACAGGACGGTTCGAAAGATCACCGCGAATCGCACAGACGAAATTTCTCGACGGACAAAAAAATCAGGGCGGGAAATAATTAAATGATAAGTGTATGGTTCGATAAACCAGATAAACCAGCACGGTTGCTTCCCTCACGTGCGTGTGTGACGTACAACTGTTAACAATATTTCTTTGCACATATGGCTGCGTTGATGAACGTTTGCAGAACAATAAATATGAGACGCTATCTCAGTCTCTACTTCTCCTTCTCGCTGTCGGTCTTGTCTTTCTGATTTCTCCTATTTCTCGCGAGAGATTTCATCTCCTCTGTTCCCAGGCAGTCTTTTTTCCTTTTCCCCGAGCATCTATTTTCACGTCGTAGCTCGTCGTCCGCGACGCGCCGTCGGTTTCTCTCACGATTATGACAATTGCATAATTTTAATGCGCGGCTCGAAGGCATTATCTCTCTCTCTCTCTCTCTCTCTTTCTCTCTCTCTCGAACCAGAAACACCTTTATGGATAGAGTGACGTCAGCGCGCGGTCGATACTTTTCTCGAACAACCGGCTTGTATCCTACACCTTGCGATAAGGATATCTACTTATGTCTCGTTCGAGCGAGATAAAGGTACATATGAGCGAGCCCGAGGCCGTTCGACAAAACGTACGGTCGGTTTCTTTTTCTCTCGAACGTTTGCGCTCGTGAGCCGATAACGCTTGAAAATGGAGTAGAATTTAATTTCATTCCCGAGTTATTTTTTTTTTTTTTATTCGAGTCGAAAACAACGCGATGCTGTAACGATCACAATGGCTTTGCAACTCTAAATAAAAGTGAATTACGGGGCGATAAATCAATCATGGTAATTGAAATAAGAAACAGCAGAGATACGAGATATCGCAAAACGCCGTGAAATATAACCGAACGCATTTTTTTTTACGGCCGCAATTATAAATATTATTCCATCTGTTGTAATACAAAGAAAGAATAAATTTCGAACTCTGGAAGGTATAAATTTATCCGTGATTTCTCTTCGCGCGAATATTCTTCGCCGGAAAATTAAACGCGTTTTATAATTCGACATATTACTAGTCGAAAATCAAAGAAGCTGAATCTAAAGCGCGCTTAAATTAGCGACGTCGCGGTTTCGTATGCAAATGTGTTTGCTCTGAGGTGAGGCCACGTAACTCGGCGAGAAAGAGACGGCGACACACACAAACACTTTTATCTGCGGGCTACGATTGCGATGTATAATTTCCATGAGGCAAAATGCCTCATCGAATTCGACGACGACACGTATCGCGCACGCTCTGCATGAAATTTAAATCGTATCGCTGCCTTCGCCTTCGGTATGCGTGCTTGTAATAATTGCTTACGCATCACCGTGATATGATAGTGAAATATTAATAGCTGGATGAATAGCGATTAATAAACAGATCCGTAAATTTCGAGAGGCATTTTTTTTCTTTGAAGACCTGAATTGACGTCCACGATTCTGACTATATTTATGTATATAAATTCGTTGATATTCGCCGAACGTACCTAGAAAGCGCAACGTAAAATCGTCTCGAAGTAAATTTATCTCGAATAGTTGTATCTTTCACTTCTCTCAATCACGGTTGATCCGCCATTTTCCGCTTTCTTCAAATTTAATTCAATTAAGTTTTTTTGTCACTTAATGTATCACGTATCTTCGGCCGGATCTCTTCTCAAACAGAGTCGAGAACGCGAGGTTGCAATATTACGGTGTGCAAAAATTCTTTATTCATTAAATGTTCTAGAATGAAGTCGCGCGCGCGGCGCATACAACACCAGATCTCACCGGTTGTACTCTCTCTCGTCTCTACCAGAGATAATCAGACGGAGATTTATATTCTGTCTCTAATGACCGAGTGTAATATCCTTCATTCTAACGGGGCGAAAATTTCTATCGGTATTCATCGTAACGGAATCTCATCGAACGGTCCGTGGATGCCGCGCGAGGGCACAGTGCCGTCTCTGTTCCGCGTTATCTCGCCGATCGCTGCACCGATCAGACCGAGCTTCACGTCCGGCTCGATCGCTCCTTCGTCTCTCCTCTGGACGTCTTTGTCGTCGTGCGCGAGGAGACTCATCGTCACGCCACGTGCACCGAAAATCGACACCGCGCGTCGATTCGCGCTAAGAGCAACCGTCGTCGTTCGTTCCGTCTGCTTGGTTATACTTGCATCGAGGTCGAATCATTGGCTAATGTAAAGCAGTAAGAGTCACCGTATCGCTTTGAGATCGCTTATACGAATAATTCAAGAAAGTGTAGAGGAAACTTGACAATTAGAGATTTGGCTTGTAAAATTAATTATAGCGATTTTAATTGACGCTTATTGTATTTATATCTGAGAGAATCGCAGTATAATATATGTTATTGTGACGTAATCGTACATTTTTTTCCGAGCAGCGCGTCCCACACTCCCTTTCTTCTCTTCGCGACGACTTAAGTTTCCATGCTCCTCGCGCACATGCAGGTATTCTCTCACTTTTCCCTCGTTCTCAATGCGAGATATTTCTTCGCGGAGAGCGAAATCCAGAGATTTCGCATCGCGTCGAAGCGATTCACGGCGGGAAATCTGATGTACGCTGGCAGCCTCGCGCACATTTTTTAACTCGCGGCTCATATATACCCGCTGACGTGAGAGCGACTCGAGGGACCGTCGTCGTCGTGGAGTGTCGTATTTCCGCCGGCCGGAAAAACGCATACCGGTTTGCGCCCCGGGCGAAGGTTCGGCGCACGTGCAAACACAACTCCGTGGTGCCGGGAGCCTCTGCGGCATGTGCCCCTACGGGGATATGGGGCCCCGTATATTTGCGGACGAATGATTTTACCGCACATGCGACGTCGTTTCTTTCTTTCAATTCTACTGCACGGAAAGAACGATTTTGCGAGGAGGATCTAAAGAGATTTTGATGGATACAGATCTGAAAATAATTCTTGTTGGAATTCATTTGGAATTCCAACAAAGTAAATTGAAATTTCCATCAAAATAATTTAATTTGGAGCGTCAAACTTTCCAACGAAATTATTTTGCTAGGATATCAAAATGTTTTACAGCAATGCTTATTATTTTTGAGTTTCCAACAAAATTATTTTCAGAATGTGTTGATCTTCCAGCAAAATCATTCTTTCGTGTATTCTTCTCTCCTTTATCGAACCGCGTCAAATTCAACAAAGTTTTGATATCAAAATACCTTTATTAAAATCAAATTTAAAAAAAATAAATTTGTCAAATAATAAATCTAGAGTTTAGAAATCGTGTTGACTTCCCGTCATAAACCTTCTGTGTAGTATATTCCCACATTAGCGAATTTTGTAACAATTTAATGTCCTCCACATATCATTCTCCTAATGGTATTCAGTACGATCTAGAAGACGGAATTATACATATAAATAAATTCACGCTTTCACCGCGTGTCTAAAATCAATCTGGCTTTGGATTATGATTTCTTATTTAAGGTGATTGCTCTGAGGTTTTGATAAACTTCGACAAACCGTGACCCCGAAAATTTAATTCCGAGTAGAGCCAGTAGGAAGTACTATTAGTCACGCTGTAAACGGTATCATAAATACTTTTACGACTGACGCATCGCTAATAACTAAACGTCGATAGCAATATCTGCTTGTCATTCGACCATCTAACGAACACAGTTAGGTTTGACGTTTCGAGCATGCCATTCCATCCTGCTACTCTCCTCGGCGAGGAGAGGAGCAGGATGGAAAGGCATGCTCGATAAAAAAATTTCTTTGTTCTCCTCCTCTCTAGATACAGTTACGAGTGTACTCGTCGAGGCGAAACCGCATTTGCGCTATACGTGCATGCATATATACAAGTGTATACACGAGGCCGCATGTAGATTTAGATATTTTTCACTTTGGCGTTAGTTTTGAAAGGCGAATAGGTGATTAAGTTGAGATGGCTGATGGCGTCGGCAGGTATATATACGGCTGCAAATAATGAGGAATGCTAGCTGTAGAATGACAGGGAAAGATTTATGTACCGCGCGCCTCGCGTTGCGAAGGCAGGGAGACCTTTCGGCCACCGGGTACATACCATATGTCGACCGTATGAGAAAACTGGTCGACCGGTGAGACGTCTGCGGATTCCGTGTGGCCTCCTTAAGCAGCTCCTCCGCTTCTCTCTCTCTCTCTCTCTCTCTCTTTCTCTCTCTTCTTCTCCCTTCCCTTTCTCGATCGTGCCATCCTCGCCGCGGCGACGAGGCGCGTACCCGTTCCCAAGAGCTCGACGGCTGTCTCTCCCGTCCCACCGTGCCCACCCGGGCAATTATCTCTGTCTCTCTTTCCCTCTTCTCCTCCTCCTCCCTCTCTGATCGAAAATCGACGCGATTCCGAGTGATCGAAGCGCGTCAAAGGGCAACCGGCCGTGTAGCAGTCACCGCTCGGAGATTGCTAATCCGCGATCTACCTCTTACCAACCCTTTCCTCGTGCTACGTGCGTACACACGGTGTTATAATTTAACGAATCCGCTAATTGACATTTCGCAAATGTAAATGCCTTGATTGGCGATTGCACTCGACTTCATGAGACGTCGGTCTCGTTAGAGTCGCATTTCGCTCGATCAACTTGAAAATTTTAACAAGATAGTCAGTATTCAATAGGCATTGAATTTTCAGGGATTGCGAAAAGAGCGCGGCTGAATTAGAGGGTAGAGAAAAAAAAATTTTTTTTCTAGTGTTCAGAGAGAAGGATCTGTTTGGCAAGATTAAATCTCGGTGAGACCGAAAGGTCTCCCTGTTTTATGCATATTATTCTCCAGCGTCGTGTGTAATAAGAATGTGCAAATTAGCACATTTACGCTTCAGAGATTTGCGTTACAAGTCACGTGTAATTTAATTTGAGGCATTATCCGGCGCTATTAAATTCGAGCATCGCGCATCCCACGTGCGTTCATAATTTCTCTCTCTCTTTCGGTCTCTGGACAAGCCTCTATTCCGCAAGTGGTCCGCAATTACGCTCTTTAAAAGGCGACGGCGCGGATCACGAGGGAATTCGCGACGAGGAGAATTCCTCAATGGCCGACGAATGCGGCGGCCCAAGTACGACCTCTGGGCTGCATTTACAACTCGTTGGCCCTTCGTATAGTCCGGCGTGGCGAGGCGGCCGCCTAAGAAAAGCCTTCGGTCGAGTACGCGGGCACGGGAACGGGAGAGAAGGGGCGGACGGGGCGCGGAATTACGGGTAGGGGGCGATTGTCGGGCTCGTGGTGTATTCAGTACTCGATGCACCGTCGCGCGGTATGCCTCGTCGCTGGTGCCCCGCGACCGGTTCGAATCGAGTCCACGTCGAGGACTTCCTCGAACGTCGTCCGAGATATCATATCTCGGAATCCCCGGAAATTGTTCACTGAAACGAAAGTATTATTCGGGAAAAACGCGCGTCGGGACAAGGAGGGGCCAAAGAGTCGCTTCGCTAAATTCCGATCGCGTTTCTCGTCGACCGTCCGTCGATTCGCGCGAGCGTCGTCCTTGGCAGGTCCGCGCCACCGCAAGGACACTCGGGCGTCCTTCCGCTGCGTGGCCGGCGAAACGTCTCTCGCGGCGGTCGTTGGCCGAATCCCGAAGAGCAACAAGTGGTCGGAGCCACGCGGCGACGGGACTGACGTCGTCGGTCTCCGGGCTCGCCTCGTTTCTCCCGACGACGAGGGACATCCTCGAGGAGGAGGAGGAGGAGAAGGACGAAGCGGCGAGGATTCTCCTCTCGTCGGCGGCGATCGAGGAAGAAAGTGGCTCGAGGCCGCTCGGCTTCACGCACGAATCTTGGAATTCCTCGGCGAGTGCGCGCCACACGATGCGGCGATCGCCCGATCCGTGTCGTGTAACGTCGCCGTCGCCACCGGCGCGTCCTGAAACGGAAGGATAACGAGAGAAAGCCGGCTCCTGGGCCGCCGGTCTGCGAAGAAGACGCGAGGATGCCGCACGGTGTGACTGGCGGAGCGACGGTTCTCGTGCGACGAAACGCGCCGGCGGAGGCTCAACGCATGATCGGAAGACGACGCACCTGGACGCGTTCCGAGGTGGGACCGGAGTTGAACGTGGGAATGTGACTAATGTCGTGCTCGTCGCGTAGATCAAGTGACCCGGATGACTGACTGTTCTTTGACGGGAATAAAAAGTCTCTATATATCTTATGAATTGTGCAGCGAATCGGCGTATTTCGAGTCGCGTCGAACGTTCGGCTGTTCACGTGAATTCTCGTCTCCGCGGTTCTCTGACGACTTTTGCGGAAACTTGACTGACAATGGGTGATCCGTGACTTAAAGTACCCGTGCTCTCTCGAAACGCGTTTGAAAGTGTGTCGGACTTTAAACGCGGTCGGGGAACTTTCGCGCAAAAATCTCAGGATCGCCTTTTCGGAGAAACTAAGACGAACTTTGTATTCACGAATTCGAGGGAATCTCGTTGCGCGGAAGTGGTCATCTAGATCGGCTGTTTGTTTTCACGTAAATGTGACGTCGGAAAGTTTGTATTTGAGAGAGAGAGAGAGAGAGGAACATTTTTAAAAGTAATAACTAACGCAGCCTTCGGCGGCGCAAGTGTGCGATCCGAAAACGTCCCGTCGAGACGCCTCCGTTCAGCCGTCTCGTCCACCGACGTGTTGCGTCCTTCCGCGGAAATCTAATCGGCAGACAGGACTGCTATCATTAAACGCCCTCGCGCTCGCGATAGTCGCCGGCAACTCTTTCGTATATCCGTGACCTTAGCGCGACGATTACGTTCGTTATTATTACATCGTAATAACCGGAGGAGAAACGCGGCAGGATGACAGTCGTGCCGACCCGCTGCTCATTTCCCTCTTCGTCCGAGTTCCGGAGACGCTCGCTAACGGGAACGACGTCGTCGCTCGTTGACGGCGAGGATCGTTCCAGGTCGTAGGCGCCGTTCCTCATCGACGCTCGGATCGAAAAAGAAAGTCATCCCGTTTCGTGCTCTCTCCCCTCCCCTCCCCTCCCTCTCGGACTCTCCGCGGAGTGTCTTTCTCGTGCCACGAGAGACAAGATCGTCTGAATTACGCGGTGACCAGTCGTGTGACCATGATGAAGTTCAAATCGCTGTTTCGCAGAGGACAGCCCAGCCAGCAGCAACAGCCGCTGCCGCCGCCCTCGCAGCAGTCGGCGCAGCAGCAGCAGCAATCGGCATCGCTGCGCCAGGCGACGAGCGCCTCCTCGCTGGAGGCGAAGAGCGACGTTCCGCCGACCGGAAACAGCTGGGCCGGCTCCCTGGGCAGCAAGGAGCCGGCCAGATCCAAGGCGACGATGACGTCGAAGGGCCCGGCCAAGGCCACCAGGATGCAGGAGCTGGAGCGCGAGGTCGAGGTCCTGCGTAAGGATCGCGCGCGACTCGAGGCGAGTCTACGCGACGCGGCCACCGATGCTCAGAGCCTGCGTGAGCTGCGCGCCGAGCTGGCTTCCCTCAAGGTAAGGCATCCGAGAAATCGGATTGACAAGTAGTTTCTGATTGTTTAGGATAATAATTGTTACATGTATTTTTCGACAAAATATCTGACATCTTGAAAGTTGCTCAACGTTTTCGTTCACAGAAATCGTATCAGCTACTCGCTGGTCCATTTTCTGTTATTTATTCGCGATTTCTTCGAGAAACTCTGCTCACGTCTAAATTTGGTATTTCGATCCATTATTTATATAATATTATAGTTATGCTTTTGCTCGATATGTCAAAATATTTAAATAGCATCGACTTATTGAAAAAGAACAATGGTTTATTTTTAGAGAAGCCGATTTTAGAGATTTTTTTGTCTTTCTGTAAAGGATATCCTACAACGTCTCGCTCGTAAAAGGATGTTTTTTTTTTCGAGTAAATCGCTACAAACTGAATTAACACACTTTGAATTTTATTAGGACATTTACATCGGATCGATCTAATTCTAGTAAACTATAATACGGAAAAATTATAATTCGGGAAGATCAACCAATTTCTATATTTTGCACTTCCCGACAAATATATTTATATACGTGCGTCCTAATATTCTTGTTATTACTTTTATTATTCCTTTCGAATTATCTTTCACAGAATTAAACAAATTTTTTCTCAAGCATTATTTTTTCCTACATAATCCGGCACATGATCTAAATGCGTACAATTTTTTAAAATTTATTCTCGTGTTCCTCTCATCTCCAAGATTCCACTAAGTGGGTCAACGGTAGCTTAAAATCGTCCCGAAGGCGGAAAGGTTTGAAGAGGTTCTTTTCTTATCAGAAGTGAAAGGTCGATTGATATAAATAAACGTGTCGCCACGGACATCTCCATACAATCCGGTATTATTCTGTAATATCTCGCACTCGTCCTTCTCCTCGTTTCGCACTGCCTGACGGAAACCAACTTTAGCAACGCTATTTCGGATGCGTTTACCTTGATGCGCAAGAGACAGATCCAGGAATCTCTTATTATTGTTTATTTTGTACGATTGGAATGCGTATAAAGCTCTGACTTCAAGTAAAGGAATTTAAAGTACTCCTCTATTTCTCTCTATTAAAATTTAATAATCTAACTGTTTATATTAAATTTTAATCATTTGTATCATCTTCCTTTTCTATTTCTAATATTAGATATGAAAGTTAATTAATCTTTCCAAATATAATTTAGAATTAAAGTAATCCGACGTAATTATTTTTTTTTAATTCAAAACCTTTTAATTCAGTTCGTATCTATAATTTACTCGAGAAAAATTCTTTTCGAGCAATTCAAATGCAATGTCCGTTTTCTATCGGCTGAGAAATAACATATGCGGAATGCAAAGCTCAATAGAAAATCATAATTTGAAACTTGAATGTCAAAATGATTAATATACAAGATGTTGAAAAATTCAACGAATAATTCGAATAAATTTTGAAGGAGAAGACTCTGAATAGTCTGAATTAATCACATCCGCGATTTACTCGAGGAAAATATTCTCTCCGAGCAGCTTCAAACGCAACGTTCCATTTCTGTCGGCTGAGAAATAACGACGTGCGGAATGTAAAACGCACTTACAAGCGAATGCGTCGCAAAACGCGCTCGATGAATGAATTATGTGCCGGCATCGCACACACCGTCGCTCTGATTCATCTGCAGTTGACGTACGTCCCCCCGGCATCAATTTCTTCCCTTCCCCCTTCGCGAGTGTGCGTCGTACCTGGCGTTCTCCTTGCACACGTGCATACCTACGCCGCGTGTTTCCTCCCCTCCCCTCCTCTCCGCGCTTTCGCACACCGTACAAGGAAGACAACGTAAGGCACGGTCGAGGACGACCGGGGCGGCTGTAAAAATATCCGCTTTGCATCTAAATTGCGCTTAAATAGATCGATAGAGAGTGGAAGATACATGCCGCTATTCTCCTCCTCTCGGTCAGATCGCCAGTACTTTAATGCTACAGGGTGTCCCAAAAATTTACGAGGTGCTTACGGATTTATATTTCGATCAATTCGGAGTCATCCGAAAATTTATTCGAATTATTTTCTCAATTTTTGTTAGCATCCACTTTAAAATATTAATAATTAATAAAAGATACTCCGCTGCTCCTGTTTTCAGTGAGCTCGCCGGCGTTTTAGCGCTACAGGATGTTCCACAAATTTATATTCTCGACGCAACGGATTCCTATTCATATATCTCGATCAATTCAGAGTTAATCAGATTCTCCTCCAAAATTTATGCGAGTTATTCTTTGAATTTTTCAACGTCTGATATTAATCATTTCGACATTCAAGTTTCAAATAATGATTTTCTCTCAAGCTCTTCTCATTTGCAATTTAATTCGTAAATTATTTCTTGTTTTTAATCTTGGAAGTTTCTCTAATTCTCACAAATGTTTTTCTAAAACACATTAATTCCAAAAAATTTCTCAAAGAAAAAGAACTTCGCTTGCCGAATATATTTTTCGATAGACTTGGAACACTGCGTGAAAAAACGATTTCATTATTCTCTCGGGTTTCTTTTACCTGCAAACCTACATTTTTCTCACCAACCGTCCCTCTTTCACGCTTGTTTCATTCTGACCGCGCGAATGCGCAACAAAATCTGCAGCTATATATTCCTGCAAAGAATAGTTCTACAAAATTCTATTCCGCAGGTCGCGCACCCTTCTGTGTCATTTCCCTCCCTCCCTCTCACCCCAAATGATCGTTGCCAGGACGATTGTAGAACTCTTTCCGTTACGCATTCCCGACTATACGGATTGCGAATTTTCCGACGCTGCCGCGGAAAATTCGCAATTCGACAAATCGCATACTCCTGTCAACACTCCCGTCGGCGTCGGCTCGCGAGCGGATCATTTTCGGCCGCAACGCGTCGGAATCTGAACTCGGCGGAAATTATACCGGTTTCAGTCCCGGGGCTCGTGTAACCGACGTAACCGTTAGAGCATTAGAGAGAAGGAGAGAGACGGAGTGACGGGGAGGAGGCGAGGAAGAGAGAGAGAGAGAGAGGGAGAAAGGGCACGAAGAGTCGTTTTTGCGTGCTCGAAAACGGAGCCAGAGGGCGTAGAGCGCGGCGGGGATGTTTATTGTTTACGCAGGAAGAGAGCCGGGGAGGCCGTCGAGCGAGCGGATCCGATATGAAAAAGCGTTGCTTCTCGTCGCCCACGGTAAAATCCCGTCCCGGTGCAGTGGTGCGGTTGTCCCGCCGATTATCGTCGCCCCGCGTCCGCGATCGCCCGCGCGAAGTCGCGAGCCCCGCGGAGTTCCGACCTTACCCGGCGTTGCGTTACCGCGTCTCTCCGCGTCCCCGTACGCTCGCACGTCGCGCGGACTCTAACCTCGAATCCGGATTGGCTCCGTCGTGTCTTCTCCCCGCTTCGGCACCCCCCTCGTCGGCGCCTCCTAATATTTATACGAGGCGTCACTCCTCGCGCGGGCTTTTGTGTTTTTTTTTCCGTCCCTAAAACGGAAACGAGGCCGCGAATGTTGTGATCGCGAACGTCGCCGTCGCTCTCACGATTGTTTTTCCGACGTACTTTTTTTCGTGACGCCTCTCTTCCCCGGAGTGTCGCACGAGGCTGTTGTAGTCCCTGCAAAAAAAAACCTATAATACAACTGTTAAACGTCCATTCACAGCTGTAGTTAAATAGTTACAATAGTTGAGATGCTATTTCGGTGTTAGGCACTTTAGAACCTGATTTCACTTGAAATTACATTCATATCTTAGTTGCTCTCTGTTTTATCGTTAAACGAGTTTACATGTATTTGTTGTTTTGACGACAGGAGCAGCATAGTCTGGAGCTAGAGCGTCTTACCGAGGAGAACGAGGCCCTTCGCGCTCGTCTCAGGGACGTGGCGCATTCCCCGCTGTCAGATTCGGAGAAGCAGCAGCTGCTGCTGGATGCCTCGCGGCTCCACAACTCTGCGCCAGCCTCCATCGCCATCCCCCAGGATGACGGTTCTGGGCACAACACCAGTACGCCTCAGGAAGGGGCCCAGTGCACCACGCCGGACTGGGACAAGCACTCGTCCAGCTCGATGTCCGAGGTTTCGGTTGCGTGCTTGCAGGACAGGATCCTACAAATGGAGGAAACGCATTATTCCACGAACGAAGAGTTGCAGGCGACCATTCAGGAATTGAGCGACTTGCAGGTACAACCTTTGTCTGTTGGTATTGCAAGTGTCGGTCCACGGTGAGGATTTTAAAGCCCTGAGCAGTAAGAAATAGACCAATCGTAGTCGAATATGAGGAGATTGATTGTAATTGGTCAATATCTTACGGTGTAAGGCTTAAAATCCTTATGTGTCTGTCCACAATAAGGACTTTAAGCCTTATGTCGTAAGATATTGACCAATTACAATCGATTATTCCTTCTCATATTCGACTACGATTGGTCTATTTCTTACTGCTTAGGGCTTAAAATCCTCATTGTGGACCTGCACTATTGTGGACCGACACTACGAGCCATCGCATGGGGATAAGAATACAAGCTTTAACGAATTGATGTTAACCGGCGCAGGCACAACTGACGGAATTGCAAGCGGATAATGAAAGGCTAACCGAGGAGAAGGGCGTACTTTTGGAGTCATTGTGCCGTCAGACGGAGAAGCTGGAAGACTCTCGTTCCAAGGTTGACACCTTGCAAGGGCTACTTTTAAGGGAGGAACAGCCGCAGGAGGCGTCCAAGGGTTATAATACAGAAAGGGAACAGAAGCTTGTAGACCTCCTGAAAGTGAGTGCATTATAATTTATATATACAAACGCGAAATGGCGATTGATTACTAATTACTCGTGTATTACTCGATCACAGAGTGCGCAAGAGGAACGAGAGACTCTACTTCAAAAGCAGGAAGAGCTGACGAGCGAGCTGAAGAATCTGAGAGCGACCGCCGACGCGGGTGCGGCAGAGACCGAGCGTCTGACGAAATGCGTCGAGTTGCTGGAGGCGTCGATGGACGCGATGAACGTCGAGCGAAAGCAGTTGGACATGGAGCTGGCGGAAGCCAGGCAGGAGGGCGCGAATCGCAGTATAGAGATCAGTAGATTGGCGACTCTGTTGGAGAACGCGCGGGCGAAGATCGAGGAGCTGGAGCAGTCGAGGCAGCTGGAGAACAAGAGCGAGGCCGACGAGCTGTTGGACGCGGCCAGAAGAGAGAAGGACACGCTCGAGACGCAGGCGGCGGCGTTGCAGGAACAGTTGGCACGTTCGCATTGCGATCACGATCGATTACGGGATCAGTACTCGCAGCTTCAGGAAGAATATAAAGTACGCGCTTGTTTCGTATGCGTCGAATACAAACTTTTACAAGCAATTTTAAAGCGGCGTCTACAACAAGACTTAAGATTTAAGAAAAATGACCACTCAATCGATTATTCTTTTTACGTGAGATGAATGATCGACTATGATTGGTCAATTTTCATCTTGAGTCTTAAGTCTCATTGTAGACGCCGCTTTAATCGAAAGAACTAGGTTTTCTTAAAACCGTGAGAATACAGAAGTAAACTTTTTTTTCGTTCGTGTAAGTAATAAATAAAGAATGATAGCTTCTACGTGGAAACGAAATTTCAGGTTGCTCGAAACAACGCGAAGTCCGCCATAGACGATTTGGAGTACAGGCTGAATCAGCTGAAGGACGAGCGACTGTCTGTGAGCACGGAACTGCAGCTCGTTCGGGACTCTCTGGCGGAATTGCAGACGCAATGTCAACGGCACCTGGAGGATAAACGGGAGCTGAAAGCCGCGTTGAGCGAGGCGCAGCGGAGGGAACGCGAGGCGCAGACGCGCCAGTACGAGCTGGAGCGCGCGCTGGCCGACGAGCGTAAGCTGAGGCAGGAGGAGAGCGCGGAGTGGGAGCAATTCCAGACGGATCTGCTGATGACCGTGCGAGTGGCCAACGACTTCAAGACCGAGGCCCAGAGCGAGCTGGAGCGCGTGGTCATGGAGAACAAGGCGCAGAGAGATAAGCTGAGAGCGCTGGAGGCACAGCTCGATAAACTTAACAAAGGTAAACAAACGGAAACGGTGGACTTCGCTTGAAGAAACCGTTATGCGATAGTACATTGTGATACGTGACGAACGTGTCTAGAATCGTAGAGGTTTAACGATAACATAGTAAAAAAATGTATTGCATATGATATACTAACACATAATACTCTCTAACGGAAAAGAAATATACGAGAGTATTTTAACAAATGTCGTCGGAAAAAAGGATATTCCTTGATGAAGCGAAATCAATTTGCCGCGAGCATTAATTTTCTCTTTCTTGATCCCTATTTTACACATGTAGCCTATATTTTGTTAAGTGGGAGTTTTATTAATTTTATAATTGTTCCTTTTTTCCTCAATCGGACTGCGTACTAGATAGCACTGTAGTGAGTTGCAAGACGCTCGATGTCGCTAACGGGAATAAAGAGAGAATGGCGAGCGTTTTGCTAAAGCGTGGTCGGATGATTCTAAAGAAGCGTTACGACGCGAGAAAGCACGCGTTGCGAAATAGCTTGTTCAAAGCGACGATGAGCGGCAGGGAGTCGAATAAAGCGAGGCTCGAGGACGAGGCCGATACCGCGAATCGAAACGGACTACTCGGTTTGCCGAATAACGACCTGGTGGCTACCACGGCGGCGGGCGCGCCGGCACTCAAGGAGGCTGTCAAATTGGAGGACAAATTGATTTCCGGCGAGGAGATTGAATTCTGTCCCGCGTATCCCATCGACGGCCAGCATGCCGAGTGCGTCACAAACGGAGCGGTCGAGCGTCCGGCGAACGAGAATTCGGGACCGTCAACGGTCCCGAAGAACGACTCGTTCAAGTTCTACTTGAACAACTTCGAATCGAATGCGACTCACAATCCGTCCGACAAATCGCCAATAATCGCGGAAGATTATCCGAAACTGTACATCACCGTGACGGACACGTCCGATAAAAATGCGATGGCCAAGAGTTCCTTGCTGAAGGGTATTCGCAGTATTCAAAACGCCAACGGAGACTCGTACGGCATTAACATTTCGAACAGTCGATTCTTCGTGCCGAAGGACTACATCTTTTCCGGCGTGGAGACCGCGATGAACGACCTGAAGTTCGAGGTCGATCCGGAGATGGGGAGGCTGTTGCAGAGAAGTTACAGCGGTCCGCAGATCAGCACGAGTTTGCCCACTCTAGTCAATATCGAAGCAAGCTCGTCGTTCTCGGATAACAGAACAGCAACGGCGGAAACTCTGACCGTGCCGAACGACTCGACGAAACTGCGCGTAGATCCGGACCTTAGGTATGTAAAATCGCTTTCAGATTCCGTGTGTTTGAAATTTAAAGAAAGCGATAAGGCTGAGCAAAGGCAGAGGCTGTTTTCGAAGAGACCTGAAGAGTCAAAATCGAGCTGCGGGATAATTGATTCTAATCCGGATGAGGCGACTTCGAAATCAAACACGATCGCAGATTCACAAATTAAAAATTATGCAGAGTCATCAGATAAATTTGACAATCGTCGTACGATGCATGAAAACGAAGAAAAGTCGCAGGGAACGAGACATGAGGATCGTGAATTTTTTTTGTTAAAAGCGTCTGGCTTAAAAGATGAAACAGCAGGAGAGACAGCATGCAATAATCAGTTGTGGACAGCAAAGCACGTGATCATCGATAATGACCAGATTGCGATGAAATCTTCATATCTTAATGCTATGCCAGGGGATAGAAAAGTTATTGACACACCCGAAGAATCGAATTTACCAAATTCATCTAATGAAACTATCGAAATAAGATCAAAGAGTTCTACGAGGAATATAAATATCGAATATGAGAAAATAAAGAGTTCGCATGATATATTAAGCGCTCCTCTATTGAGGCGGAAATCGTATCCGCTGTTAACGCCCTCGGAAATCGAGTACAAGTCAAGACATCACTCGTCGATTCCAATCGTTTCATCGGACACGCCAAGCAGAATTTTAAATATTCATTCGGGGAGAGAAGCGGAGATTTCGGAGCCGATCGCGGAGTCTTCCGTCAATCAGGAAAAGCAATTCGGATCTTCGGCGTGTGACGAACAGTTGCATGGATCAAAGCGCTCGAACGCAAGCGAGAGGAATCGATTGAATCGCATGAGATTCCTGCAGGGTAGCATACAGGCAAACGAGAACGATTCTCAGGAGGTCGAGAGCGCGACGAGCGAGGAGCCCGAGGTGTCGCAAAGTAATGCGGACTTGGGGTCATTTCAACCCCCGCCGATCGGACGGACGTCATCCTTGAGAGAAAAGTTTGAGACGATCGAAGAGGACGTGGAATTGAAGACACTGTCGAAACGGCGCCGGCATACGAGCGAGTCTTGCGACCGTAAGTCGCTCTCTTAATGTGGGAATCGCTTGTATCGTAAAAAATTCGGCCTGTTGTCCGTCCTCCCCGGGCCTCTCCCCCCTCAATCGAAGAACACGAGACTCCGCTATCTTCGTGTAATCGCTAAGCACCTACATTGTGCCGCTCATGTTGCCCCCCTTGGTTAACTGTCAACCCGGCTTTCTTTGTGTTTCTCGACTTCTCGATACCTTCACTCGCTATATACAGTACATACTTCGCTTATTTATGTCTCTGTCATGAAATTGTATTGTCCCCACTGGAGATTAATTATTCGCACGAGCGTGTGCCATCTTTCATCGTGAATTGAGAAGACTCTCGAAATCATGTATTAATACCGATTATCTGTGCTTTATTTTATGTACACTTATGGCTTATTGCTTTTTTTTTTAATCACTTGTTCGAGGAATCGTTTGCGCACGGCGATTCGCGAGGTAACGTAATGAAGCCCTTTTGGAAATTCTTTCAGCTAATCAAAAGGTGATACAACAACCGCCCACGAGGCCGGCCACCACACCGACGGAGACTCAGCAGTCCGTGCTGACGAGCGTGCAACAGGAGATCGCCGCTCGTAGGAAGGCGAACATTTCGCGTCAGGACTCGAGGCTTTCCGTAAAGTGTCTGATCGAGAGCATCGAAAATGCCACGAAGCAAGCTAAAGCCGGTAAGTGTTACACAATTTCAGCTACGTTAACAATTATATTTCAGCTACGTTAATATTGTCCACGACGTTATTTACACTTGAAATTGCGATATAAAGTAATAGATAAAATAATATTTTGTTTTATCAAATTGATATCTATATTTCGGAAATAAAAACTCAAATTAAAAAACAAAGGCTAATTAGTCATGACTCATTAGTACCTTTGTTATTGAATTTGAATTTTATTCTTGGGGATATAATAACCTATATTGAATTAAATTGAAAAAACTCGAAGTTAAAAGCACCGATTTAATTTTCTATGTTTCGTTAAATAAAAATTCAGATGCAATAACAAAGGCTGATTGGCTCATTAGTCACTTTGTTATTGAATTTGATTCTAATTATATTATATATATAATAAAGGGGATATAATAATCTATGTTGAATTAAATATAATAAAAAAAAACTCGAAGTTGAAAGTATCGATTTGATTATCTATATTTCGGAAATAAAAACTCAAATTCAATAACAAAGGCTAATTGGCTCATTAGTCCCTTTGTTATTGAATTCGAAATTTTTTCTTATGGGGATTTATAACTTATGTTCAATTAAATTTTGAAAACTCGAAATTGAAAGTACCGATTTGTTTTACATTTTAGGACCTGGAAGTCGCAGCAGCTCCACATCGTCTCTGAATTCTATTGGCACTACAGATATCATGTCTTTGAAGGCTCCCCTCAGGGACCAGCAGCAAATCAACAATTTAATCTGCACGGCGAATTCGACAAATAACAATAAAACGCAATCTACAATCACAAAGAAACCGGTATCAGGTAATTATCAGTTAAAAATCTCGCAGATCTAAAACGCTTGTACGATACAAAAAACATAATCGTGCAAAGACTTGCGTACATTTCGGAACGAGGCGATTTTCGTGCCTAATCGTGTGCTCTGATTGTTGACGCGCAGAGACGAAGTCAACGCCTGTGGTTTTGAGTCCGGGCGAGCTGTTGGACTCGGCCGCTTTGAACGCCAAGGCGATCGACTTCGTGCGCCGGAACAGCGTCACCGATCTGTCGGAGCGCAAGGATCCCCTGTGCGGATTAGTCAAGAACGGCGGGTCCAAGCGTAACGCCTTGCTCAAGTGGTGTCAAAACAAAACGATAGGCTACCGGAATATCGACATAACTAACTTCAGCAGTTCCTGGAACGATGGCCTGGCGCTGTGCGCGATTCTGCACTCCTATCTGCCGCGTAAGGTACCATACGACACGTTGACGCCGGTCGAAAAGCGGCGGAACTTCTCGATCGCCTTCTCTGCTGCCGAGAGCGTTGGCATACCAACTACTTTGGTAAGTCAATTGGCAAATTATTTTTAACTGTTGCGAAGGTGTATATAAATCAGGATTGCCACGAAACTGGAAATCAGGGAAAAGTCAGGGAATTTTACAAAATTTTCTGGATAATTAAAATTCTTAGATTTAAAGAAGTTTAATATGCGTTTATCACACACTTATACAGTTTTGTTAGCTAATGTAAACTCTCTTTTTAATAGAGATTTAAAATGCTTTACTGAGAACATTGGAATTTTCAACTTGTCTACTTTTTGTTGAAATTTTTAATTTATTTAAAA
This sequence comes from Wasmannia auropunctata, assembly GCF_000956235.1. NCBI lineage: Eukaryota > Metazoa > Arthropoda > Insecta > Hymenoptera > Formicidae > Wasmannia > Wasmannia auropunctata. The sequence continues at coordinate 269,890 of NW_012026841.1, read as the reverse complement.
CTAGTTTTTTTTAAACTTGTAAGTTTCTTGTGTCACTTGTGAACAAATTAAAATTAAAATTGACTTCATATTTTTGTAATTCTTCTTTCAAGTTTGTAAATCTTTGTACAACAGCAAGTCGGACATTCCAATAAACAGGATTTAATTTTTATCAAAAAGAATCTATATTTACATGTTTCTTGTATTGTAAGCCGAGGAGAAGAATTGTGCGCATATATAAAAGAAAAAGATAAAGGAATACTAACAACTTAACAATTAAGTGCAAGCAATGTCAATAACAATAATAGTAATTTACATTGCTATGTTAAATTGCTCTCTCAAAAAAATATTTAATGGTTTCCAAATAGTTTTTAATTCAAGTAAACATAAAAATTTTTTAAATATTGAAAGTCAGGGAAAATCATGAAATTTTGTCTGGAAGTCAGGGAAAAGTTATGGAATTTTAGAATGAAGAATTTGTGGCAACCCTGTAAAATATATAGTACGATAACTCATTAAAATAATTTATAACAAAACGATAAGATCTCAATCGCGCAGTTATACATCTACTAATTGTCACGAGTGTACGAAGGTAATATGAATTATTCTTGCCGCAGAACATCGGTGAAATGTGTCAACTCGAGCGACCTGATTGGCAACAAGTCATGACGTACGTGACTAGCATTTACAAGCACTTCGAAACGTAACCAATCACCGTTCCGTTGGACTGCCTGTCAAAGCGCGGCACGTGCTACTGTTGAAAAGCGCTCGGCGTTGCGAGGCGAGCGTGAAAGAACAATAGCATCTAGTCAAGCAAATCTTACGACGAGAAGAGGAAAGCTAATGCAGCAAGAAAGATTCTGAAAACATTTTTGTCGCAAGGATCGCTGGATCACAGCACTGCCTACCTAATTATATTCCCCCTCCCCTCTCTACGTGTTGTATATAGTTTCGAATCGAAGAAACGTACGAGCCGCTCGAGTACATGCAAAGAGTTCGATGGAAGACCAAAACACCAAATGGAATTGCCGTTACTATGAGACTGAAAAAAGAAACACATATATATTTGCATATATATGGACACGTAACACACACACACGCACACGTATACGTGGCGTATGCGCTTTGTAGGGCACGAGCGAATTTCGGGAAGAGAATTTTTTGTATGTCGAATGAGAAAGAGGAGCTAAAGTAAAGTCGTACGTAAGCTTCGTGAATTGTATTGCCTTCTGCAGACGAAAATAATCGCGTATAAACCGCACGCGTGCGCGGTGTTCCTCAAAGGCGCAGCCTGGCGTTACGCGTAAAAGAGTACATACACACACACACACACATACACACACACGCATTGCCTCTGCATCGTAGTCTTTTGCACCGTTCTTGCAAAGAGTTAAAAGAAAAATCGGAAATCGAGTATTTGCGTTCCTCTCGTACCGAAATATTTTTGTACGTGTATTATTTTTCGAGAGACTTTTTGTAGAGTTTACAAAATACGAATGTACAGAACAAAGCGCCTTAATTTAAGAGAATCTAATTTATTGCAATTAGTCGCATTTAGTGCTCCTACCAAGCCGAGGAGAGAGGTCCGTCCCCTCCCCTACCCTCCCCTGTATTCCCCGAGAGAATCGTTTTGCGTTTCTATTCTTGTTAAGAAAAAAAAGAAAGAAAGAAAGAAAAGAGTTCTGGAAGGAACAATTATGTCGAAAGATTAAGTTCTCTGTGATATAGCAAGATAGCCCCGAGACAGAGATACAGACGTTATCGTTATTGCTACTATTATACTATTATTCGCTATTAATATCGTCCTCATCATCGTTGTTGTACCATTGTAGACAATACGAATATTGCTGTCTGATGTAAAACAATAAACTTGCCTAATGGATATTTAAGATCCAGGTATCCTGAGTAATCGCACATTATGTATATATATATATACACATTTTTTTTTTTCAATTGAAGAAATTGCTCCTCGCAATAAATGGCAATATCAGGGGAAGGGATTCTAAAATGTCTAAAACATAGATGTATATTACAAGTTTATCCAAAATTTTTGCAAGATTTATTTGAGTAAAATATGCCTGTGTGTTTCGTCATAGTATAAACAAATCAATCTGTACAGTATTCATATTTACACTTTTGCCCGTACGTAAAAAAAAGTATACATCGCGATTCGCATCAAATGCTCGATTTTTGTCTTTATTCGTTTTTGTTTTGAATATATTACTAGATTAACTAGAGTCTCGAAAGTTAAAATTCAATAATTGCACGCCTATTGTCTTCAGGATCAGTCGTAAAAAAGAGATTTCGGCATTCCTTGTTCGGCAGTATCTCTGTTGCTGTGTTGATTGATCAAAATTGATAAATTCCAATCGTATAGAATTGGAACTCTGGGCTCTGGGATTGGATCTGTTGAACTTTAATTACGAGGGATCTCGAACGGATCCCCTTACGGTCTTTCGCGGTCTCACAAGTTATAATACTGTCTCTTTATCACGTGTCGTTCACGTCCATCTTGTCCTGATCCTTGTCGCCGGCGTAGTACTCGTTCGCCGGCTCGACAATCTTGTCCGTGTCCTGCGGATTCTGCCGGGAGTCCGGATCCGGCTCCGGCTGCCTCTCCTCCTCGGGCGGCAGCGCGTCGCACGGGACGTCCTGCATCTGCACGCTCGGCGAGTGCTGAATCATCTTGAGATTGTCGCACACGTGTCTCGTGATCGCCTCCAAGTACTGCTTGCTGTTGGCGTTGTCCTGCCGGGTCACGACCTCGGGATGCAGGGTGAAGTCCGGCGCGAAGTACTCCAGGTACTCGGTGTACGGCAGCTCGTTGCTGATTTGCTCGTCCACGAGGAGGGACGTCTCGTAGGTCCAGCATCTGGCGACGTTTCGCAGCGTGTAACCACCGCCGCCGACGGTCAGCAGCGGCACGTTCAAGTCCCGGACGAACTTCACGCACTCGCCGTGGCCCTTCGTGCTGAGGCTGAAGCAACCGAGCCGATCGTTGGCGAGGGAGTCGGCGCCGCACTGGAGCACTATCGCCGTCGGCTGGAAGAACTCCATCACGTGCGATATGACGGGCTTGAAGACCTGAATGTACGACGTGTCGTCGATCCCCTCCTTCAGCGGCACGTTCACGGAGTAGTAACGCCCGCTCTCGGCGCCGATCTCGTACATGTCGCCGGTGCCGGGGAAGAAGTAATTGCCGTACTTGTGGAACGACACCGTCATGACGCGATCGGTGAGGTAGAAGGCCTCCTGCACGCCGTCGCCGTGGTGCACGTCGATGTCGATGTACAGCACCCGGGCGCGGTACTTGAGCAACTCCAGTATGGCGATGACGATGTCGTTGATGTAGCAGAAGCCGGACGCCTCGAACTTCTTGGCGTGGTGGAGGCCGCCGCTCCAGTTCACGGCGATGTCGCAGCAGTTGTTGTTCAGCTTGGTGGCGCCGTCCAGCGAGGCGCCGGTGTACATGGAGCAGAAGTCGAACAGGCCGTCGAACACGGGACAGTCGTCCCCCACGTTGAAGTGGCTCAGATACTTGGTGTAGCCCTGCAGATTCTGCGGCGTGACGCGCTGCAGGAACTCGACGTAGTCCTCCGAGTGGAAGCGGCACATGTCGTGGGTGCTGGCGCGGTACGGCCGGTAGATCTGCATCTTCCTGTGGAGGCCGTAGTTGAGCACGAGGCTGTGAATCACGGACAGCCGGTGCGGCTTCATGGGATGGCCCGGCCCGTAGTGGAAGTTACCCACCTCCGGGTTGTAGAAGTAAGCCACCTTCTTGTTGTAGCTCATGTTGACGTTCGAGTTGAGGTTATCTGCGCGACGAAAGCGTCTCGTTTGAGCGTCACAGTTCCGCGGGGACGGGACACGATTTGTGCTCGTCGTCGAAGAGAGAAACGTGGAGATACGTACCTCATATTCCTCCCGGGGACGAAATTTTAATCCGGCAATCCCGGCCTCCGCGCCGCGGCGTCGAAATCGGCAAGGTTAGGGTAACCGAGGTAGATTTAACCTCGCTTTAATTCCAAGTTACCCGGCTACCTCGGCAAGCGTGGTTTCGAATCAGCGTTCGGACTCTCGAGCTCCTTCGTATCCACCGGAAACTAATCCACCGCGAAAAGCTTAACGGAATTATTTATTTCGCTCCATTTTGTTCGCGACGATGATTCTACCTGGGTTCTACGAGACGCCGATTCGAATCGAATCGGTCTTTTCCGTGTCGACTCGCGGCGGGACGCGGCCAAGTTCACAAAAGGGACGTAGAATCGGACCACGTGACCAAGCATCAAGCGGAAACAAATAATATTGATACCGAAATATCGTATTTTACGGAAAAATATTTTTAAAAAATGCAAAATGCATCCGCGATTGCAATTAATAAGCGTTATTTTTTTTCCTAAAGATATATAAAGGATTGAACTTTAATTGAATTATGGAGATAATCCTGAAGATAAAATTTAAGAAAATTTTCTAGGCCACAGATCTTTTTTTTGTGAAATAATTCACTTAGAAAATTTGTCTGCCGTGCGCCTCGATTTCACGCTCTCTCTCTCCTTATCTCTTATCTGTATTTATGGCTTGTGTCTGTATCTCCTTTCGGAACGAACGATTCCAAGAATTCGAGAGATTATAATGCCGCATTTCTTTCGTTTATTCGTAAATATAAATACAATAATCACCTGGCAGAGATAAACTTGATCCTCCGCGTAATGGCTTTCAGCTTTTATTTACAATCGTAATCCCTTGTACATACGACGCGCTACGGTCTCGCGCGAAACGTACGACGTTGATACGTAGACTAGATCCACGCTACGATGTGAAGTCAGAAGGGGCCGCGTCATCATCAAAATCATACGCGTCTAGCTTAAACGTGTCTGTCCGCGAAATGTGTTATCTCGGTGAGGATTTAAAAGGGGGACGGGCACGTTTGATGCTAAACGCAATCAAGGTGTGGACTAAACAAGTGTAATGATTTTGCTTATTCTCCATCTAGGATCTTAGAAGTTGATGGGTTTGCCGAAGTACGCTGCCAGATGGGCCTCTCTGAGCGCCTCGGCGCATGTCTGAAAGAAAGATAAGAGAACGCGTATAAAACATGCCTGTTGAAATAGTTCTATTAAAATTTTTCCTCTCTCAATCTTAGTTCAGAGTCAATTTCTCAACGTCAAAGTCAAATATAATAAGCAGCACTTAACTGACTTAAACGATCAAGAATTATCTCCAATTCGCTCTTTCTTTTTGCACAAAATTCTCAATCGTGTAATGTAATCCTCACGAACAGAAATATCAAGAGGATTAACTGGATTAATGAAAAGATTTCATACAAGACACAGCTGTTTGACATAAGATATTGATGTTAAATGACGTACCGGATGTGCGTGGCACACGCGGGCAACGTCTTCCGCGCTGGCGCCGTACTCCATCGCGAGAACCGCCTCGTTGATGAGCTCCCCCGCGGCCGGCCCGATCATGTGCACACCCAGGATCTTGTCCGTGTTGCTGTCGGCGAGCACCTTGGCGAAGCCGTCCGTCTCGAGATTCGTCTTCGCCCGGGAGTTCGCCATGAACGGGAACTTGCCGACTTTGTAGTCGATGCCCTCCTTCTTCAGATCCTCCTCCGTCTTGCCGACCCAACCCACTTCTGGATGCGTGTATATCACGCTCGGCACGCAGTTGTAGTCGATGTGAACCGCGCCTAACGCATCGTGCGAGATAATCCACATTCAATTACATTGAGCAAAAAAGAAAGGAACAAGTTCGTATTGGCGTCTTCAGCTTAAAGCGAGAGGAGATAACGAGTTGTAATTTAAAATGCAAATAAAAATTACCTCCGGTGATACCCTCCACTGTGATTATGCCCTCATCTTCGGCCTTGTGAGCCAGCATTGGTCCGTGAATGCAGTCGCCAATAGCGTAAATACTGCGAATTTAATTACGCAGAGTTACCCGAAGTCGCACCGGCAATGAGATATTTTATCACGGATATATTATATTGGAGGAAATTAAAGCCAAATGACATTTAATTTCCAATTCTGAATTTCGTAATTACCTAGGCACTACCGTCTGGAATCGATTGTTCACGGGTATCCTCCCCTTCTCGTCCCTCTCGATGCCCATATCCTCCAGGCCCAAATTCTGCGTGTACGGCCTCCTGCCGACGCACACCAGCAACACGTCGCACACCAAGTCCTCCTTCTTGCTGGAGTCCTTCGCGTCCTCGACGGTAACCACGATCTCATTGCCACGCTTGTTGGCGGCCGTGACTTTCGTTCCCAGTTTGAACTTCAGCCCTTGTTTCGCGAGCACCTTCTGCATGGTTTTACTGACCTCCCCGTCGATACCCATACCGCCGATCGTCGGCATGAATTCAACGGCCGTGACATCGGAACCCAGTCTGCAAGAAGTGATTTCACCGGGAATGAGTAATTAATTTTTTTACATTAAAAGATAATTGGTCTTTAAAAATATTGACATTTAAAGGTATGGCCTTTCAAGGCCAGTTCAATGATTTACCTCTGCCAAACGGAGCCCAATTCCAATCCGATGACCCCAGCCCCGATGACGATGAGCCTCTTGGGAACTTCGCTGAGCGACAGCGCACCCGTCGACGACACAACCTTCTTTTCGTCGATCTCGATGCCGCCGAAGGGCGTGACTTCGCTGCCGGTCGCTATCAGAATGTTCTTCGTGTTGATAGTCGACTCCACCGATCCGTCGGGCTTCAGGGCAGTGACCTGGTTCTTGCCTGTGATCTTTCCATGACCCTTGACCCACTCGACTTTGTTCTTCTTAAACAAGCCCGCTATACCGCCGGTTAAAGCTTTGACCACGTTCAATTTCTGTTCCATAAGCTTGTTGAGGTCCAATTGAACATTTGATACTGCAAATAATTATCCATATATATATATAAAGTGATTTTTTTCAATTTTCATCTAATCTGATTACTCACCGACAACTCCACGGTTCGCTAAATCCCCGCTGTGCGCCATGTGATAATAATGTGAATTGTTTAGAAGTGACTTGGACGGAATGCATCCAACGTTGAGGCACGTGCCACCCAGAGTCGGGCCCTTCTCCACGCACACGGTCTTCATGCCCAATTGCGCGGCCTTAATCGCCGCCACGTATCCACCGGGGCCAGACCCGATCACCACGATGTCCGCATCCAACGTGCTGGCGTACCTGCGCTGCTGGGTGGCCGTCAAGCCCGGTAGAACACGCTTCATGCATGTTGGCTGGTAAAATACAAAAATGATGATACATTTGCCAGTGAGCTGTAGCACATGTTCGACAAAGGAAACTATTGACAATTCAAAAATAAAGACATATATAAGTATATACAAAATTATCATATATATATGTAATTGTCAATAATTCTCTTTGTGTACATACATGTAAATTAAAAAATTCTTAAAAAAAGCTCTCTCATCATTCTGTAACAGCATTCTGCTGTCAGCTACACGTCTCTATAGGCCTGTTTTTTTATAGCTGAACTGCTGTACTAGTTCACAGTTTATCTTTATCTTTCGACATTGGGAGAAAAAAGATAAATTCTGAACTAGTGCAGCCAGTTCAGCTATAAAAAAAACAGACCTTACTCTTATTCAATCTTTTTTTCCTTTTCTCCTTCAAACCGGAGGGATCCTCTCTGCTTCAAACATTTCATTTTGAGTGCAGAAAGTGTAAATGTGCAGAACAGCTGAGAACAGATTTGGTGGTACACCGACACAGAGAAAGCAATGACATAACCAATCTGTGAGACTACCTTTGCGTGTAATATCGAAACTCCGCGGGTTTCTCAGCGAATCCTGAGAAACCAAGAGGTAACTCCGCCGATCTGTGCAGGCGTGACCACCGAAGAGTTTCATTAACAAAACTAACGAGAGAATCACCCCCCATGCCTGAGAGAGATGTTACGAAAGAGATATCCAGAATGAAATATCGTCCGCGCGAAAGATCATCCGTTCGTCCGCCTAGACTCACCCTAATCGACGTGGTCACCAAGTTCCACAGGCTGGCTTGCATCGTACTTTCTCAAAAGTACACCTCGAGTCCCGGACAACAAACGGGGGGAGGGACAGAAAGAGGAGAAAGACTCGTGTGCGGCAGTGAAACAGAAAAGGCCTACCGGTTATCGCGACAGGTTCGCCTCGCGGAGATGCCGATAATTCAGCTGTCGTAAAACGTGAACTTGGTTCACGGATCGCGTCGAGAGATGGCGCCAGGGGTCCTCCCGAGCGGCCGGCGCGTCACAAAGGTATATACATGGCGTCGTCAACATTGTTAATGATGCGATGCTGTAGCGTTCTCATTTCTCACATGCTATCTTGGAGCAATCGTGATCGTGACGAAAGAAATAGATAAAAATATTTGATCAGTAGTTCGTAAGTATTCAATTTTATTAATTGATAATTTTGTTATTGCTGTTTCAATACAATTTATTATGATCAAATATCAAGTCAAGAATGAAAGACCACAATTTACGAGAATCGAGAAATTTATGAATATCGTACTTTATATAGAATGCGCGAAATGTAAGAAATTAAAACAAAGAATAGTACAAAGTGTATGTTATAAATGATATATAATTTGTTAAAATAGTTTGTAAAAAAAGTCATCTCTAATATGAAAATATTTTATCGGTAATTTAATTCGTATGTATTCGATTTTATTAATTGACAATTTATTTATTGCTGTTTTAATTCAATTTATTATGGCCAAATATCAAGTTTCTTTAGGTATAAAAGACCAAAATTGGTGAAAATCGGGAAGTTTATGAATTATATTTTATACAGAATGCACGAAATGTAAGAAATTACAAAAAAAGAATAGCACAAAATGTATGTTATAAATGATATATAATTTGTTAAAATAGTTTGTAAAAAAAGTTATCTCTAATATGAAAATAGTGATTCATCTATTGAAGAGCGAACGAATCCTCTAGTTTCCAGTTAGCAAGCATAAGTTGTCATGTTTTTGAAATCAAAATGTTATCATTTTGACATCAAAATGTCGACAAATGACATTCGCTTGCTGTCTGAGAATATAGTCTCATCAAACATAGATATAATTCCTTTATGTCCTATATGATATACATATAAAATATATATGTATTACACACTGGAATGATTGCTGAAATAATTTTTAAATTCGTCGCGCGTGTGCATGAACGCTATTATTCATTATCTTTATTTTCAATATTAAGCGTATTAATATTGTAAGCAATATGTCTCGAATTCAGGTCTAAATATGCAATAGAAAGTGCAGTTTTTTCTTTAAAACGTTACAATGCTAGTTTTAACATTGTCTTCCTTTCTACCCTCAGGCTGGTCAATCTAAGAACAATGATTAATGATCCCTTTTCGTTCGACAATCGTTTTCAAGCCCACAAGCAAATCGTTCTCGGAAACTTCATGGTATTAGGTTTGCGTTACGCTCGCAACTTCCATCAACCTTGCGAATTCACGATAAGCAGTATTTTTTTTTACACTTCGCTGTCTTCGCTCGAATTACCTTGCATGGCTTGCGTCGACTTGCATTCGGATGGGAACGGGAACGCGCGCAAGAACTCATCTTCGTAACTTGTTATGAAATTTTCCACCCATTCTTTACTCGCCTGTTGATATTCGTTCCAGTCGTGCGGATATACTTTATTTTTCTGCCGGGCCACATATAAAGCCACATACGGCAGTCGTTCCGACGTGCATTTCTGGCATACGCAGTAGGCTTGCGGAACTGTCGCCAGTATCTCCAGTAACATCAGTTCCTCTTTGTACGAGAATGTTTTTCCGTTCGGGAATTCATATTGTTCCGCCCCGGAATCTCTGTGACGGTGCACCTCTCCGCGCAGCGTCTCGAGATCGAGCCTGTAGGCCCCGGCGACCGACGAATCGTCCGCACCAGCCAGAACGTCCTTCACCGCTGCCCCGAATCTCTTTGCCAATTCGAGATATTCTTCCGTTGCCTCCGAATATTCTATTCTCTTAAGCATAGGTACGTAGTCGTGTTTATCGCATATTTCGACGACCAATCGAGATCTCTTTCTGCTCGAAACCATGTCTAGTGCTTTGGTTAACCAAGCTTGTAATATAGGATCTGTATTCATGTTTGCCATTTTATTACGGAAATAATCTAGGAAAAAAGAATAAAGATGATTACGAGATGTACTGGTGTCTAAGGATCGCGACACTGTCAGACAGAATACTGTCGTATACACTGAGAAAAAAAATTACTTAAAACAAATAAATATGTTTCAGGTACCCCTCAAAGAAATAATTTTCTTGAAGCAAGTAAAATTTTTTTATTTTAAGTAAAAGTGTTTGCACTGAGAAAAAAAATTACTTAAAACAAAAAAATGTTATTTGCTTCAAGAAATTATTTTTTTGAGGGGTACCTGAAACATATTTATTTGTTTTAAGTAATTTTTTTTCTCAGTGTAAGATCGTTTCGATACAAAATGTCACTTTGATATTTTGCCGATTTATTATCTACTTGAGATGAGGATTTTGTAAGTATGCTGAATAATAGTTAAAATAACATAGAATTTTATAGCGTGCTGGAATATTTTCACAAGTACTCCTTAAGCAATTGGAATAAGATATAATTAATGCGACAGGTAATACTTACAAAGTCGATACGTATATGTATATTAGAATTTTCGGACGATAATTATTAATTGACGCACTTAATTGCACTTACATTAATTCTAAACAGCTGGAAACTGAGAAGCAAGCGTTCGAACTTAAAACTCCCGTGTTAATGACGTCGCCCTCTGTTAATGATGTTTGAAAAGTTTAAAGCTGAAGTGTCCTTAGACAGCACAATTTTTGCAACGTGTCTAAGTAAACATGTTTTCTTTCTTTCTGTTTTCTTCTTTCCTACTTGACGCTGAACTCGGAGACCAATAATGTAATGTAATAATAATGTATTAGTATTCGATTATCTCTAGATAATCGAGACGTTGAAGGTTGTCAGTGAAGCATTGCTTTCGTTCCGCAATAAATATCACATAATTGTTATTTAATTATTCGAAGCGAGTTGGATTTTTTCGGAGAATAAAGTTATTCTTGCACTGCTGTCTTTCGAAACAAGAACATATACATGATCTGTCCCAAAAGTAGTGACTAGACTATTTTTGGCGTCTCAATCAGAATTGTCGGAGATTGGATCCATTGGACGGGGCCTTTGATGCGGGATGTCAGGTATACAGTCTGACCCTTCTCAGTTGCCACCGAGCAGTCGATACCATCAATAAAGTGCATTGTAATTTTTGTGTCTTATCACGGTCGAAAATTTAGCAGTCTTGATTAGCGATAAAATTCTGGATAAAATTGAGAAAATCTGGTCCCCGAAACGTTGGAGATGTTGAGAATAGCTTATGGGGATGCTGCTTTGTCTTCAGAATTTGATCGCGTAACGCTGCTCAAAATACAGCACAGTCTGTGAATTTTCGCCCGTGACAAGACACAAAAATTACAACGTACTTTGCTGACGGCATCGACTGCTAGAAAGGCTCGGTCGGAGGCAACTGAGAAGGGTCAGATTGTACACCTGACATCCCGCACCAAAGGCCTTGTTTAATAGATCCATTCCCCAATAATTCTGATTGGGCCACCAAAAATAGTTTCATTACTTTTGAGACAGATTATGTATATTGTGTTATTTTGTTACATATAGATTGTTGAAAAATGAAAAATCAGGCGAGAAACAATTTTTAAAATCCATATATGTGAAAGACAGATGCGTGCCTTAATAACGGCAGTTATCCTTTTTTTCTTTATACAAACGTATTTCTGATCTTACGGCAATTACGAAAGTTCTACTTGTCGGTTATCTCACAAATACAATTTTAAATTCAGTCGGAAAAGGTGACAGACAGTCCGCGACGTCATTTTCGAAATCAACGTGCAGACGGGAGGGAAAATAATCATTGCTGTGTGACTTATTCGCGAGATGAACATCGGAGCTGTTTCATTCCGCGGCTTCAAAGAAAGCGAGATCGACAATTAAGGATGGAGGGATGAACTTTTGGCGATTGATAAAGACGCCGAGGCACGCCGAAGAATTCCCTCCTTCGGCGAAAGTCGCGGATCGATTGACGCATGAGCATTTTAGGCGGCGGCGTCGCGTCGCGACGCCGCCAGCGTCGTCGTTCTCGTCGGCGTCGTCGGCGTCTTGCCTACGCATCCCCCTGCCGGTATAATTCACGACGAGCCCCATGATTTTCTTCCTTTCTCCCCCTGTGAGGGGTAGATCGGAAGATCCGTGAAGAGGAAGGGGTGGCATAGCGAAAGAAAAAAAAACGGAGGGAGGAAGGGAGCGTGTGAATTGGGGTGATAAGGGAATGAAAGGGCGAAGAGCGAAGTGAGAGGACGGCTGTAGGGATAATTAGGGAGAAAGAGAAGATGATAATAATAAAGGGATCGGTGGTGGAATAGATAAAGGGCGGGGGACACACACGAGGAGAGAGAAATGTAGATGAATAAGCAGTGATGTAAACGAGTCTCGGAAGAGCCCCCTTTACGCAGGGATGCAACTTGCATTTTTAATGTCGTGGATTCATAAATGTGCATAGAAATATATAAATACAGTGAAAAGTAAGTTTCAAGAAAGAAAGAAACCAATTAATGGAATCGAGAACAGATTAAAGCTGCATTTTGAGAAGTTATTCTTATTTTAACCTCTTGAGAATTTTTAAAGTTAAAAAATTTTTATTTTACATTTATTCGGTTTACATTTAATCCAGTTTAAGTCTATTATAGCAATCAAGTAAGAAAGAAAAGAATGAAAAAGTTAAAAACATTGTGATGAATATTGTCTCTTTTTCATTTATCAGTAATATTAGAATGAAAAAGGCGTGCACGTGGAGGTAGGTGTCAGCGTTTCCGAAATTATATAGAATCCCAGACTACTTTATCATACAATTTGAATTAAATTTTAAAAAATATCTTCGGCATAGTGTGGTATATCGTCGTTGTACCGTCGTGATAACATATATTGCACCCTTGACAATGGCAAGTTTCATCGACATTGGCGCCAGACTGCTTTTCCACGCGCCACCCTGTACATTACGCGTGCGTGGTACGAGCGTAACGATCCCTTGTACATGCGAGAGAGACAGACAGAGAGAGAGAGCGAGAGAGAGAGAGAGAGAGAGAGAGAGAGTGCGGGAACGGGTGAGCGGAAGGAGAGGGGAGCCGAGGGGCGAGCGTCTCGCCTCGCCTCGCCGAGGGGTGTCGCGGGCAAGGGGCAACAGATGTCCTTCCGCATGACGCACGCGGGGTGGTCGTCCCTCGCCGCGAGATAGTCTCGCGTCTGGTGGTGTCTGCGCGCGTCACGTCCGCGGATCTGTGAAGTGTACGTGGCCTGGCCGCGGCTGCGTCCTCGCGAAAATCTCGAGCGGGCGAAGGACCTCGTTAGACGTCGGACAGGTAAGGGTCCGATTCGGCTTCGGTGCTGTTGGATTCCGCGCGCGTCCGCTCCGCCCTGCTCCGTTCAACCCCGCGCGCATTGACGCGGTGACGGAGCGTCGCGCCGCCGCGGGTACGATCGCGCGTCCCTCCTTAATTTTTTTTTTTTTTCGGGAATGCTGAAAATTCTCACGCCGCGTACCGCGTCGGTGCGATCGAGGAGATATCGAGTGGTCATTCCCACCCCGCGCAGAGGTATATTTAACTCGCCGGCATATGGCTCGATTTATTCGCCGGACGACTCACCATTACGCGAGCGGCTAACTTCGTTTCCGTATCGAGAATAAGTCAACGCTGTGCGCGTAAATTAACGTCAGTCAACCGTCATCGCATATTCGTGTGGAAGGTGGCAATAACGAAAATTCCGAGACAATTCGAGATTTTCTTTAATGAGAAATGTCGCGCAATAGATATAATCTCGATGTGAACAACGACGACGCTTTAAAAAATCTATTTTAAAGTATCCCTTCGCATTCGCAAGTCCGCCCGGTGATCCGTATAAATAATTATCGGAAAATTCTTTCAGCCGTTCGTGAAATGTACGCGTGAAATGTCGAGGTTGGACGTGCGCCGCGCGACTTTCTCCCGAGGGCGAAGGGCATCATTCTCTGGTTAGCGCGCGATGTGCGAGGTATCGAAGGGCCAGCGCAGGACGTTCCGCGACCAGGACCCGCCGCGGATATGCAACAAGAGCGCGGAGAACCTGCTGCGGGACGAGCTCGAGTTCTCGCGCTCGACCCCGAGCTCGCCGACGACTCTCCAGCGCGCCGCCAGCCTCGAGAAGTGCTTCAGCGAGCCCGAGTTCTTCCAGAAGCAGCGCGAGCTGCTCTCGAAGCACGAGCAGCGGACGACGAGTGAGAAGGACGGCGACGGCGAGAAGGAAGGCGTCGTTCCCGGCTCCGCGGACGACGACGTTTCCGGGAGCACGGCCGACGACGCCGCGAGCACCGAGGACCTCCCTCCGAGGGAATTCTCCGCCAAAGTGCCTTCCCCTTGCGAGCAGGCGAGTGAGGTAGGTGGAAACAATCAGTGCCGAGCGAGCCTCTCTCGGAAGACTCAAACCGACTCCGCGAAATTAAAGAAAATTGACGAGAACATTGCAAGCCAGTCATGTGCTTTGACACTAAAATCGAGATATTTGCAAAAAGAGATAGACCCATTTCTATCAACTTAGATTAACTTTAGTCTTGATTTATCTTGACTTATCTTTTCTTTTTCTACCATCTTTTTCTAGTTCTAAAAATTAGAAATTGAAGTTAATCTATGTCGATAGCTATTCTAATGATAGCTGTTAATGTTCAATAGATAGGCATTGTAACAGTAATTTGCTGATGCCTATAGCCGTTTACTGGCACAACACTCTTTTCTCTCGTCATTTTTATTTGTATCTATTCTTGTTGCAATGACAATAAAAAATTAATAATAATGATAATAATAATAGAAATGGATGTTAATCGGCTTGACTTCCGAGAGGCTCAAATAAGAAATTGCATTTCAACTCCATGCACTTGTAACATTGTTAATATTTAGAGATAGTGTAAATTTTGATAATTTTAAAAGAATTTTTTTTTATTTTTAAAAAGTATGGAGATTGGAGGATATGATTATTTCATAGTTTCTCTTCAGCACGAATCATTCGAAAAAATAAATACACATTGTTTTATATAGAAAGTTATTGAGATAATCTCGAATTACACGGCCCATGTTATATTTAGGCGTTTGCCGTTTCCTTTTTTAGAAATATCAGATCCTTAAATTAAGAAATAATATGGAGCATCGATTGGCTCATTTTTTTCCCCCCGACTTTCTTGGTTTACTTATTAACGTCGACAAGATCCTCGTAAAATAGCTAGAGATAAGCTAAATATATCGCATCTATCCAAGGATACGCATGTCACGATATTTAAAGCGTTCTACATACATCTCGAGAGTGATGTCTTCTGTTTTTCTTTCCATCAATAATGCGAACGGGGCACTTCTTTTCGCAATTTCTCCGGCAATCGGGTATATCACCTCGACGCTTTTACTGCACGACTGTTACGACGCATTTCCCGAGCGTCGATATTCAAAACGTTTTTACGCGGCTCGTTTAATCCGTTTTTCCGTGCAACGGAGAAATTAAGCGTTATCGATTAGCAGCGATATATCACCGGACCGCCGCGGCGTGTTGCACGTGCGACAACAAAAATCGGCAGATAAAGTTCGAGCGGTCGGTCGTGAGTCACGAGTGAGTTTTTCGTGCCGAGACTGGAAAGAGTTGCGCCGAGTTTCCGCGAACGAACGTGTTTTTACGGAAAAAAAAAGACCTCGCTCGATTTAGCGCGCGAGAGGACGGAGGGGGGAAAGAGAGAGACGGGTGTTTCGGGACCGGTGGCCGCCGCTCCGATCTGATGGCGTTCGGTCCGGCTGCAGCAACGGTACATCCAGAGACGGTCTACAGACGACGTGTACAGGTGCACTATCGACCCGGCGGACGCGAGAATCTCGCCGAACCGAGAGTATCGGAAGAGGCGTCACACGCCTCGCCGAGGAAACGGCTCGTACTCGCTCGCGCGCGAATCGTCGCCGGCCTTCGCTTCTGTCGGTGAAATCTCGCGCCGCAATACGTTTTTTTTTTTTCCCTCCTCCCCCAGGAGGTTGACGTAACACGATCGAGGTTTGTGGGCGCGAGGTTTGTTTCCCCGAACGATCGGGAATTCCGCCTTTCATTAACCAGGAACAATCCGGAGACGGTCATGCGAGAAATGTTGAAATCACATACCGTTTCTCCGTTTATATCATTCAGAATTCGGAGTTACTATAAAGTGAAATCGAACGCAGTCTATATAATTCTCCCCAGTTAATTGTTAAGAGACTTTAATAGAATTTCACTTGGCGAATAAAAAGCACAAATTGGTATTTGGAGTATAAAAGATGTAAGATAAGACTTTGTGGGTAGCGAATGTTAAAAAAGAGATACATATCTTTCGCTCTCGAAAAAATTCGTAAAAAAAAATATCGAGTTCCTGCTTGATTATTTTTATTATACGCGGGCTGTTGCTCAACTTTACTCTCGTTATAATTACAAAAATCTAGGTCGTTAAATCTAAGCCGTTATTTAGGATAAACATGGAAATTAAAATTCTTCGCTAAAATTTGCACATTTAAAAATTTATATATTATACGATGTTTGTCTATGACGTATATCATTAAGCTAATTAACGTTCATGAAATTTTTGCTCGCTATATAAATTTGTGTGCGCGCGCGCTGCTAGAACATATACATTATTTCTTTTTTATTCATTACCGGAGATTATACAGATCTCTCGCCGGTAATGCGGCCTGCTGGAGCCTACGTAATAACTCGTTTCTTTATTTATATGCCGATGTGAGGGGGAGGGAGGGGGAGAATACTATACGTACGCGGCGATAAAGTTGCGTAAATAGATTCGAAACCGGCATTTACGCCACTTGATACGCATATGCCTTGCTATCCTTGAGAGACTTAAGAAACTCGGTACCGTTTTACGCCGCGTCGCGCCGTCACTTTCTAGACTCTCATCATTTTTATCATACGTCCCGTCCGTACGGAGCCGGATTCGCCCGGTATCAGCAACTGGTTACGTCCTTCACCGTCGGGAGTTATGAGTTTACAAAATCGTGCTTATGAAATTAGGCGGCGAGTGCTCGCCAATTAGGTGCGAAGTGCTTGCGTGTTTCACGACTTGGGCAATATCTCGCGCGTGAAAATTAAATGTAAACAAACTGAATTTCAATCAGAGTTATAGAAGAAAATGCGAATTTTATTCGTAGCACAATTTATGATACATCATAATGATTAATTAAATATATAATAAATATATCTAATTATATATCTGTTATATAAATATATGTAAGAAATTAAGGTAAATGTACCATGTGATTGAACATGTATCTATATCTGAACACGTACACAAAGTTTATCAATCTCAAATGCTTTTTTTATTACAATATCAAAATTTAATTTTAAAAGTATTTAAAGATTACAGTTAAATTATAATATTAAAATTATGAAAACAAGCATTTAAAAATAAGTTTTTGTGTACGTGTTCCGATATAGATACATATTCAAACACTGATATGTTTACTTTAATTAAATATGTTCGCAATATGGACAGAGAACGGTAGAACTCCAAGTGTTTATAAATTAAATATTATACTTAATTAATTATTATACAATTATTATAATATTAATATAAATTAATTATTATACTTAAATAATACTATTTAAAAATACTATGCGGACTTGCAAAAAAAACAAATTACATAAGCATATGTATTTATGTGTGTAAGATTTGAATTTAATATAACAGTATCATATATTAAATAAATACTTTCCATTATAAAACTCGAGAAAAATTGAATAGGAGACATGGAAATTCGTTAAGATTATTTTTTCTCCGCGTAAACTCGTTAACGCGCATTAACTCGTTTCACAGCTTACAATTAGAGAGAGAGATATTACAAAAATCCTGGCACATTGTGTACAATGCGTACGCGCGCGCGCGTGTATGTGCAGTTTTACAAATTACTTAGAAATCACGAGCGATTTTCCGCTTTTAAGTTCGTTGATGCGCCGAGAAATTTTCCCGCCGTGGTTTTTACTTTGAGGAAATCGTACGTTCTCGGGTGCGAACGCAGGACGGCTGCGGATGACAGATGCGTCGTTTCTAAAATTCTCAGAACCGCCGCATTAGTGACGGTAAGCGAGGTGGTTGCAAGACCTGTGCAGGGGCTCGGAGATGAATTAGGCTCGGGGTCTGGAGGGAGGACGGCTGGGCCCCGTGGCAGGTTCTTTTTCCATCGGACGCCTGCCTTTGTGCGGAATTCGGATTAAGGGGCGCTCACAGAGTCGCATCGCGCGATTATATATGACGTTTCTCATATAAAATAAAGCGACTTTGAACGCTTGTGACTTTAGAGATTCTTGTATCTTTAAAAAATTTGTATACAAAAAAAGGAGAGTTTATTTATAAATAATTACTATTTCTCCAGCTATTTCTCTTTACATTCTTTTCTCACACCTGTTATCATTTTTCAGGCTGCACTGCACTTCTGACTTTTCCTCTCTCTTTGCATTCCTCTCTCACACCTGTTATCATTTTTTTCGGGCACTTTTGGCATTTCCTCTATCCCGAAGGTTTCAAGAATTTTGCATTTCCGAGATATAATGGAGCAAATGTCTCTTGCTTCTCGCTAAGTCACCGAGTCATTAAGTCAGTAGTAAATGATATCCGCTGCGCGCGGTCGTTTTCGTAATCACTGTCGCGCACATAACGCGAGATAAATCGAGTTCGATGGGAACTAGTTCCCTCCCCATTTATTCATCGCACTTTTGTCGTTTTGGCATGCGTATATGCAAATCTTTCGGGAAGTATAGCGGCGAGCAATGCAAATAAGAACCCGAATCCGTGGAAAAACTGTATACGGTATAGTTACCTATATGTCTACTACCTATATGTCGCGGATTTCCGCGATGTCGTAAGGAGATAGATACGCGCGCGCCCTCGCGCTCGTACGGAGGCGCGGGATTGAGATTTAGCTGGAAATTTGCTCGAAATACACCGGTCACACGGATGTGCAACCGGAGGTCGACGACCGGCAGTCGGGCAGCAGCGTTACGATATCGACGAGGAAGCGAGCGCAGCCGCTATTTCGGGGGACGGCGATTAATTTGCCGCCGTCGCGACCGAGGCGAGGTGAGACGGCCCGGCAATCGGCCGCTGATAAATATTCGATCGATCCCTCACGAAATTATCACCGTGATTGCTCGATAATAACCCGGCCTCTGAGCTGTTCTCGATCGAGAGTCAGCGGCCGGCAAGACGACGAGCCTCTGCGACGAGCGTCCGCAATTTCGAATTTATGATCTATCTCTGTACCATAGTTGTTTTACATAAATTCCGCAACTCCTGAAAATTACGGTCGACTTTCTTCGTTCGGGACGTTTTTTAACGTTCTTTATCATCTTCACCATCCGCGCCAGTCCGTTCTGAAGCGTGCTGTAAACGCGAGGCTTAATTAAATGGATGCAATAAAATACGTAAAGCAACGCCTCGCTGATATTTCGAGGATAAAAATGGAATATGAATATAAATGTTTATAAACTGCGTCTCTGCGTCTTACATAACCGTATCTACTGTTATACAATCGTATCGTTACCACACGTATATACGTTATTGCATATAAAACATACCGATACCGAGGCGTCAAGGTGCGCGTCGCGCTCGCAAGGTTGCCCGATCCGGCCGACCAACCAGATGCACAGGCCGGCATCGCCTGCATCCCCACGGTGCATCTCCCAGCCGCCGTTGGTCTCGGTTATGAGAGCAGCCTGTTGAGATCGGAGACCGCGCGGGCCACGCGTGGTCTCGCACACGGCGCGGCGCAGCGCGCGCGTAGTACTTACAAGAGTCTCGGCCAGCGGCGGCGACGGCGGCGGCGGCCCCGCAGTCCGATGTTTACGCTCGTGCTTTAAACATTTTTCGCCGCGCGTTGCTCCGCTTCGGGAAGCCCTCCCGCGATCTCGCGTCTCGCATCGCTCCTTCTTTCCCCTTCCCCCCACCCCGCTCCTCGCGCGCAAGGAGCAAGCCAACGGCGTGACTTCACCGGTCCGCGAAGCACGGCGCGGAGCGAGTGTACTTCGCGACTTGGCGACGACGACGTAACACGTTTCTCGGCCGCGGCGCGCGGGCTCGTAAAACCGAGATTCCGGCTCGCCGTTTTTTTTTCGATCGAGACGATCCTCTTACACGCTCGGCCGCGCCGGAGACGCCGATTTCGAGGCACCCGCAATTAAGCAGGCTTCCGCAAGGAGATTTGGATGGTCGAAAGTAACGGTCGATGACAGAGGTAAAGGCAAATATTTAGAAAGAGATTTTTTTTTGGTTTACCATACCTGGTAACTTTATTGCGCGGCGACTTCGGAAGATTTCGTGAATAGATATATCTAACAAACGTCGAAAACGATGTAACAGACATTCAAGGATAAAGTATGAAAGAACGACGCAATTAACTTGTTTGTCGAAGTTTCATTTAACGAGAATGGAGCTTAACGAGAATAGAAGATTGTTTCCCTTTGCGCGATTTGTTCTCGCATGCACGCACACGTACATGCGAGAATGGAGTCGAAAAAGAATTGTTGATACAAATTTTAACTTTGACATTCACTGCCACGCGCGTTGCAACATGCATGACGCAGATCCGTTACGCGAAACGTGATATCGCATGTACGTGACGCACAGAAGCGAAAATATCAAGGGAATTGCCGACCTCAAATTCCTCAAATATCGATAAGAAACGTACCGTTAGCAAAATATTTCGTTTTAAAGTTATTAATAGAATTTTACAGGTAACCTTTGCGCTTTTAGTTTCATATAGAACTATATACTTCAGTCTTTAGTCTTCTCTTATCGCTTATCTTGGCCTAAATGTGATTATTTCAAAGTACGCCGTAAGATCGATTATATATTGAATCATATTTATATGAAGAATTATTATCTATTTATTACCAAGAATTATTATCTATCTTTTTAAATATATTACGCTACTTTTCTGAACATTTTTATCTTGTCATTGTTTCTTTGCTTGCTTTCAATTGCTGCTGCTCTGAAAATTTTTATTTTGAGCGAGCGAGCGAGCGAGAAAAAAAGAGAGAAAGAGAGAGAGAGAGAGAGTTATTGTTCTCTTTTGTTTGTCGAATTTTCAATTGCTGCTGTTCTGAAAAGTCTATCTTGAGCCTGTTGCTGTTTTCTTGTTTGTCGAATTTTCAATTTCGATTATCCACTACAATAAATTAACTTTTTTTTTTTTTGCGAAACCACAAGAGGCAGTTCGATGCAAATATCGGCAAACTCTGCAACAATGCGGTCGCATCGGCAGAATTGCAGTCGAACTGCACCGCAACTTTTTTTAGCGTACCAATCAATCATACAAAGTATAGCGTTTTAAATCGATTATACTAAAATCAAAGATAATTTGTTTCTGTGTATGTATGAGAGAAAGAGAGAGATAAAAAGACAAAGAAAGAAAAAGATATAGCGAATATGTTTTTAATTAGAAAAGTATTTTATATATTTGTAAATCTTTTAACTCCTATACGCGTTATGATAACAATTGTACAATGTTATTATTTATTATTATAATATTGAAATTACATTTAAATTAGCAGTTAATTAAAATCGGCCGTTACTGTATGTAAGCTTTTACTCTTTGTAAATGTGGATATCTCCGAAGTGTCGAATTTCTTCGAAGTATCAATACGAACGCAAATATCCGTATATCGATTGACATAAGAGAGCTCGTAAAAATCAGGCCGATTGAATTCGCGCCCGAATTGATTGCGCCACGAAGGAATTCGGATGTTTATCAAGATAGTTATTTAAGTGGCGGAGAGATGACGATAGCGAATCGCAGAGACGAAATAATAAACGCAGGCGCCGCACGGTGCGCGGTATCGCGACCTTGATATTTCGTCTTCCTTTCGCGCCGCCCACGTCCACGGAGAGAATTTTATTTTAAAATTTACTCTAAAAATCATGTTAATCATAGGACAATATAGTATTTCGACGAATTTTATGTGATTTTTATTATATTTTTAAATATATACTATAACAAATTTATTGTAGTGCACAGTAAAATTTGTCGAAATACTATATATTGTTCCATAATTAACATGATTTTCAGGGTAAATTTTAAAAGGAAATTCTCTCCGTGTCGCGACGCGGGTTACGCGTGTAATGTGTGTGTATATATAATAACCGGGTGTAAATAAGCAGGGCCCCTCGGATCGCCGACGGTGTGAGACGACGCGAGCGGAGCGACGTCGCGTCGTCGGGGGCGATTGCGTAACGCAACGGGAAAACACCTTCCTTCGCGTTCCTTCGCGACACGCCCGTTTTACGTACATACATACGTGCTTACATACGTGCGTCGCGAAATAGAGCCCACCGTGTGTTTCGTCATCGGCGATCATCGACCGCGCGGTCGCAGCTGTTTGTCACAATCGTGCTGTTTTCCACCTCGTCCGCATCGCGTGCTTCTGCGACACTTCGAAGACGTCTACGTTTACAAAGAGTAAAAACTAAAGATAAAGGCCGATTTTAATTAACCGGTAATTCGAATGTAATTTCAATGATACAAATAATATTGTATACAATTATCGTCATAACGACGGTAGATTAATTTTAATCGCAAAGAAAGTGCAATTTTAAGCTGGTCTCATTTGTTAGTAAAGATCAAAGTTTCTTGCATCTCAGCGATTCGATTTTCTCAAAAAGAAAACCACGTTTTAATATTTATTTTACAATTTCTGCCGGCGGCGTAAACAGTTTGTTAACCGTGCAGGAGCTTGTTCCGCTCGAATAATTAACGTGAGATAACGCTTATCGATGGCCATATGGCCGCATGTGGCTACACGCATGTTATATAGTTTAGACAGTCAATCCAGTTGTTAACGAAATCGCTAATTAGCATGAAATTAATTTGAGGTGAAATTAAATCGAACATGATCTCACTTAAATATTTATCATCAGAACTTCAGTGAATAATAAGATACATTTGTATGGGATTACATAATTTAATCCAACAGCGGCGGATATACAACAACAAGAATTCAAAGAGAGGATCCCGAACTCAAATATACATATATTATTGATCACGCGCAAATGTTTCATAGAAAGAAAACTTGATTTCGAAATTAAAAAGTGACAAAGATAACAGATAATAAAGATAATAGGCTGATTGATCAATTGCTCGTTCGCTGGTAAGCAAGCGAATCAGCGAATTAAAGTTGCACGACGTAATTTCGGCGCGCACTGTCAAGAATTTACGCATAATCTGCCGCCTGGGGTTTTACAGTTAATTGGCGACGAGCAGATAACAGATAAGAAATATGATCGTCGCGCAGGGCGCGACACAAACGCTTACGTGTACTTTCGGAGCGGCGGTGGCAGCGGCAGCGGCGAGCTACCGGTCTCGCGGCATTAATTAACTGCAAACTGGTTGCCGCGCCGCGCACGGAAACTAGTTTCCGTACGGTATAGACACGCGCATTCTTCCGCGCACACAGGGTGCGAGATCATTTCCGACGTGGGAAAACGTTCCCACTGGCTTTCCATTAAATCGCCGATGGGAGCTAATAACGCCTAATGGAGCGTCTCCTTCTCTTTAGGCGCGGTAATTAAATGTAATAGCCGCGCGCGCGCGCGCGCGCGCGCGAAGCTAGGCAACGAGGCGGATGGCGGGCGCTCTCGAGATCTGCAAGGCGCACTGCTGTCGCGAGAGTCGAGTGCAAAACCGCCGTGATTGTTCCGCGAACGGTTCTCCCGACCCTTCAAAACGCGCGATTATGTGTCTTGAGGCCGAGAGGCTCTTTGAGAAAGACGAATCCTCTCTCTCTCTCTCTCTCTCTCCTCTCTCTCTCTCTCTCTCTCTCTCTCTTCGCGGAAATTGCACTTGCCATTGTTCCGTTTCCTTCAAAGCAGACGATGACGCCGAAGAAATCGAGCCGCCACTTTTTCCCTTATTACGCGTGATGAGTTCTCGACTCCGTTGTGTACCGCGGCAAATACCGGGGTTGGCTTCCTCCAGCTTCCCGTTCGCGTCGACGGAAATCCTTCCCGACTCTTGCCGCGAACGAATTTGGCTCTCTACACGCGTGAATGCATAATTTTCAATAAGTACGTCGCTGACCGTATAGAAAAGCGACGCGAGTCGCAAAAAAAATGCTAATTCACTGAACTCACCGACATTTTCACTGCTATTTCACTTGAACGCGCAATTTCGATGCTGCATATATAAATGCCAACCTGGCAGTTCCGTTCCGTGGTCACGGGATGCGTATTAAAGTGAAAGATCTGCGTCGGGGGTCCGCGTCGCTGCGATGCTGAATCCCCGGCATCCCGCGGCCGCCGCGCGTGTGACGCTGTTTTACTTTCTAACGATCCAATACGTTGCTTGTACCGATCAACAGCGATACGCGCCATTGACCGGACACCGGTGTAATCTCGCTCTGTTCTCCGATCATCATTCTCGATCCTTCCTGACGATACGACGGCCGGTAGGCGCGAATCGTCGCGACGTGCAGACAGGTGACAAATAGGGAGAGACTCTCGGTTCGGGAGGAAAAAAAATTTAATTTCTATTTTAATGATAGATCGAGTTAATCTGCGCTTATATATACAGATACCGCGCGGATATTTCCTTCATTACTGAAACGTGCGGTGTATAATGTATGCGTTCTCGGTCTGCAGAGAAATCATCGCCCGTATATATACCCGTTCGCTTCTTCTCAGTCATTACCCGTGCCGATTATTGTATTAATAACGTTTGCAACACGTGACTCATCTCAATTAAAGCATAACGGCAGTAACGCCGTGTGCACGCGCGCGCTCGCGAGTTATACGCTTTATGATCTGTGGAAGAAGAAGAGGACCGGCTTTCTAAAATTACGGTCACACCGTATTATCAAGCGGAATATCGATTAAACCGCGCGCTCGCGCGTGCACCGCCCCGTCAAGAAAGATGAAGGGGACAGTAAAAGTGTCTCTCGCGCGCGCGCGCACGTAGATCGATATCGGGCTCGCCCGGTAATTCCGTATAGACGCGCGATTTCTAGCGAGAAAGCGCGCCTCGGAGATTTTGCGTCGCACGCGGAATTTCGCGCGACGTCGACCGAGTTAATTTCCGGCGGGTGGCACGAGAGGAAAAAGAAAAGAGATTCGTGGCAACGTAAGTCAAACTCGCATAGGTTTAATTAGACCGAGGAAACGAGCCGCCGGGCGAGGAGGAGAGAACGCGGCGCGAAGAACGTATTGTACGTAAGAAAGTTTCTCGCTCGAGGCGCGGCCGACGCTAGGAAGACGCGATCTCGCGAGCTCATGTAACAGCTTCACGTCACCGAGATTAACACACTTTAACATGCCGCTAATCGCGCGTTAACGCACTTTTTCGCCCGTACTTATGATCGCCGATCGGAGAACACGCAAAAATCGAGCCGCGCTCGCCGCGCACATCTCCGCCGCCGAGAGCAGATGCAGTGCACGCGCCCTCCCCTTCCCTCTCGCCATCTCGTTCTTTCTTTTTCCCCTCTTTCTCCCTCCCCCGACGACGATAGAGAATGTTGCGGGCGATCCTGCCGGACCGGTACTTTTTTGTTTTACATAATCCACCGCGGAGAAACGTGGCGCGCACCGCAAGGATCGCATTCGCCAGGTGTTCGCTTCCGAACGCTCTCGGACTCCGATTGAATGTACAAGATACAACGGCGCGGACTCGATTAGCATACACAATCGCACAACAATGTAAAATTTGATTTGTTAACAATTATAGAAGCTTTATTAACGATTATATCACGGAGAGAATTTTCTTTTAAAATTTACCCCGAAAATTTTGTTAACCATGGGACAATATAGTATTTCGACAAATTTTACGGCACTACAATAAATTTGTTGTAGTATATATTTAAAAAAAAAAGTGAAAATTATATAAAGTTTGTCAAGATATTATGTTGTCCTACGATTAACATGATTTTCAGGGTAATAAAAAATTCTCACATGGAAGAATTATTAACGACTATAGAAGCTTCGGTTTATCGAAGATAGAAGTGTTATTGAACATTTAACTGGACGTTCGCAAATTTTTCGCATATCTCGGCGAATTAAATCTTAATTGCTAGGAGATTCATCAGTTAATTGTCGAAAAAAAATGCAGACTTTGAATCGAATAGAAATAAGATATTTGAGTTTCGATCTTACAATTGAATTGCGGAAGGAGCGTCGATGCTTTAAAAGCAGCCGGCACACTTTTCACAAGGAAGAAGACCACTGGATAATTCATTCGATAATTCTACGATTGCGACTGTGCGATTTCGTACATGTCATAGTCCAGTGATGGATTCGTTACCGTACGGAAGAGAGACAACGTGCTGATTTCACGGACGCTAGCGAGCGAACAGCTGTAATTTGGTAGCACTTTAATGATTCCGTCGCTGTCGTACTGATAGGCGCTTCGCTCCCACAATAACCGTGCATTAACACTTTTCATACGGTAGCGACGTCTATACTAATCGGCTCGTACATGTGAAAAAAAAGCGAACGCGGTAGTTCCGCAGTATCACGGAGAGAAATTTCTTTTAAAATTTACCCTGAAAATTATGTTAATCGTGGGACAACATTATATTTTGATAAATTTTGTGTGATTGTCTCTAGTTTTTTTACTGTGCACTGCAATAAATTTGTTGTAGTATATATTAAGAGAATAATAAAACTTACATAAAATTCGTCGAAAACTATGTTGTCCCACGATTAACGTGATTTTCATTTAAATTTGAAAATAAAGTTCTCTCCGTGTATGCATTCAACGAGAACGCACTTTTGCCTATGAAACGCTTACAGTGAAAACGGATAGTATAAAGTATAAGCGGTTAAAATGATAACGGATAGTATCAACATTTATTTTTGTTGTTAAATTTTATTTCTGTTGTAAGAAGTGAAAATTACGGACTTATCAATGATTATAATTATATCAGCTAAATTAAAGATATCTAAGTCAATATTTATAAAGCACAGAATTTATAAGATAAAAAATCCGCGAATCAAGAATCGAAAAATCTAAATTCTAATTAAAAAAATCTAGGTAAATCCAGTACTTATGTAAATCCAGTAGTTAAAATTCTACGGCAAGAATTTTCAAATTTTCAATTTAAACGAATTTATAAAGTCAAAAGTGAACGAAATAACGGATGTCGAAAATAGTTTTGTCAATAATAGAACAATGGTTGGACTGTTGTAATCATCGTTACGTTTATCATTTTGCAATTACGGAATAATACGTGAAACACCATTTTCTTATCGGAACACGGAAAATTCCTTTGTCGCGTAGATAATTTATACTTAACCGTGTCTTACGTTGGACTCGCTCGGAAGCAAACTTGTATTACTGGACATGTCCGCGTAAAACGAGACAAGCTAGACCGCTCATCGAGGGAAGTGAGAGCCTGTTGCCCCAAGATACATTTCGCTATTGTCTGCCGGTGACATTTAGCGGCGAAAACGACAGCAGAAGATGCTCCGCGACTTGTCGTCTGGCGTTTTACTTTCTAACGATAGTGCGCGTTTGCGGACATTACCTTTGCCGACACTGCAGGGACACTTCACGGCGCGTGAACGCGACGGAAAGCGGCGTTTAAGGCCTATGGAATTCGTTCTACGCGGGAAAATTTGTCGCGGCTGTGAGAGCAGAACAGCTCACGCCATAATTTTCGTCGATTTTCATAAAATCGCGGTGCGAGCAAGGAGCGATCGCGATTGCGATTTTCACGCGTCCGCAAATGCGCGGAAAGTATGTTGGCTTGTCGCCGTAGGAAAATCGTCAGTCAGACAGTAAAGCATGTATATTTTTTTTATATCATACGTATGTATTTAGGTATAAAAAATATTTTAAATTTAAATACAAAACTCTTTTTAACATTTCATACACTAATTGTGAGAACTGTTTGTATGTTATAATTAAAGAATTTAAGAAAATTTTATCGTACTTTGATTAACAAATATTTTTGCCAAAGGAAAAGAGCGAAAAGTCGTATACGAGATATGAGTTTACGACGGGCAAGACCGTTTTTTTAAAAATCTATTTCGTTCTCTCTTGACTTTATAAATTCGTTTAAGTCGCTTTAAAGTTTCTTGACGTAGAATTTTAATTTACGTACGGGCTTATAGATTTAAACGTTCACGTTTACGATTACGTGACTTTTACAGCTTAACCCTGGCGAAACGGCGCCAGATTAACGACGCGAAAACGATAATTTATTGCCGCGGCTCGAAAAGGAGACACGATTTCTCGCGTTGCCGGCATTGTGTTACCACGTGTTAGAACGTGCACGTGAAACGGGCAGACTAGGGCTTGAAAGAGCGACGTGTAAAGAGCGACGATTGCGAAGCGATGATAATTAATGTGATCGATGTGCCATAATTTGTAACTCTCCCGGCGGATATTTTACATCATTTTTGCGGATGCTTGAATATCGCTCGAAATCTGTATAGCGAACGAGCCTTGGCTCGGACTTTCCCATTGATATGAAAAATCAGGAGCTCTTTTATCCGACAGTTTTACAACGAGATATTATAAATGGAAAGGCTAATGCAAATGCAGAGTACGCAACTATAATTCTCTCACTTGCAGTCACATTAATTTATTTTATATCGACTGTCGATTTTTTTATCCCCCTAACTTTCTAACGCTAAAGACAAAAGTATATATACGCTATTTTGCCTCTCGACAGCGGTCGCAATATAAGTCTCGCGGAAAGAGAGACACTTATTTCTCTGCTCGCTCTGTTATTTTACGCCAGCAAAATCAACTTCACTTCGTATAGGGCAGAGAGCCAAACGTCCCTCGCCCTTTGATATCGATCGAAGATGGAAAACTCGCGCTGTCGCGGATGTCGTCGCGCGAATGCACGGGCTGCCGGGTAGCACGCTGTCGCATTCCTCTGTTCCTCATTGTCTTTTCACGCGACGCGGCGCGGGCGACGTGGCGGGGGTGGGGAAGTACGTATGTACACGCACGCACATTCGGTTTCGCTTTTCCCGATTCTCCCGAGAGGCGAGAAAACAAAGCTATAGGCACCGCGCGCGCCGAGTGCGACGCACGCTCGCTTTCTAAACGGTCGAATGCGCCGCGTCCGGCGTCGCGTCGCGTCGCGTCGCGTCGCGCCGCAGCGCGCGCGCGGGACGAGAGCGCGTACATATACGCATGTTCAATCGACCGGAGAGCCGTTCGTCATCGGAGAGAGAAACGTCCTGACCGCAACATTCGTCACTCGGTAAACTCTGTCAATTTGCATATTACGTAGCTGCGTAACAGCCGCGTTACTCTCGTCCGCCGGGAAGAAAAAGGACTGGAATCCAAGTTGACACGTTATCTTATTCGACACGTTTTATCGCTCGCGACGAAGAATCCGAGAACTAATATATCGTCGATCGTCCACATCGCCTATTTAGCACGCTCTATTTAACTATAAATTAATGCATTAAGGTAATCAATTAATATTTCATCAATCAATTAACGTAATCAAGCTCGGTTAATCTCTGCGTGTTTTAATTAGGTAAGTGGAAAGCATAATTTTGCTGAAATATCTAAAAATTTAGCTAGATACAGATCTGAAAATAATCTGTGCTGATGTTGAACCATCAAAATAATTATAATTGGACGCTCAAATTGCGTTGCTGAAATATCAAAATTTCTGCAGCATTATACTTGGCTGTTCCACATAATTATTTCGATGGTCCATAATATAATTATATACATTTAAATCTGTATGTAAATTTTTAGACGTTTCAGCAAAACCGTTCTCTCGCGTGTACGCGTGTATATCTTGCGATTATTTCCTTTAATTGCTACTGTCCGTGTGTATGAAAAGTTGCACACACTGAGCGCAACATTGTGCATCGCAACTTGATGACTCGCAATTAACGCGGCCCTCAAGACTTTCATCGATGGTCACGTTCGTTATGCACGCGGACTGACGGCCGGGATAAACGGCGTAAAGATAAGATATGCAGTAGCGCGTGTCTAATTTCTAAAATGCTATAAATTATGGAGTCACGTAAGGGAAAGGCGCCGCGCGCGTTGAATTATAAGGCGACAGAAATTCCGCTGTTCAATGCCTCGCTGAAAAACATCTCATCCCGCAGTTTTTCGATTAGTCTCGATCTCTCGCGGGCGATTCGCCACGCGCCTCCGTGGAAACGCGAAATATTCACAAATATACGATATATAAGCTTTCTTATCCATCTTTTCGATACTTTTTTGTGTGAGATATCTCCGACCTGAACACGCAGGTCAAACAAATTGTATCTGAAATTCACAAGCAGAGACCTTGTTATATATATGTTTTTAACTATTTATTATAAGTATTCTAGTGCGGCTATCAAAATTCTTCAAGCTCGAAGATTAATTTTCACGTTTAATCTTCCGCTTCTGACAATGAGAGGTGGAGCATACTATTGGAAGAAAAATCCAGCGTCTTACGTTTTATGGAGAACGTGATTTGATTAGCATTCGCAAGTATTGTACTCGAAAGAGGATTGATTGAACTTTAGATCAACCGCTAATTTATCGACGTCTTAATGCAACCGTCATTTGTTACCGCGATCGAGCGATGCACCGCAACTTTTCAATTAGTCGCAACTTCCAACTCTCAGGAGCTCCTCGATTGGCCTGCTTCGATCGTCCCACCTATGTATACGTCGCAAAGTTGCACTGCAGTTTTCCGATGAACTTCGACACTCGGTCGACTCACTCGACTTTATGTTCGCGAAAGCCTAACATAATAACAACAACTCATAATAGAATTCGAGTTCTTTTTTTTTTGGCTTTGTTACTCATGTTGCGCTCTTAATATTTACCGTTACATACTTCGCAAATTTTATTTTCCCTCCGCATCAATTTTTGAGGTAAAATAATTCTATTCTCAAAATCTGAATCAGTGGAAAAGTCACTGATTGAGATCAGTAACGCCTTGCATCGCTAACAGATAAGTGAAACAGTAGAGCCGAATCCGCTGTGTAATTAATGAGAACAACGAAATTCACTGATTCAATGATTATATAGCGATTATTCACTTATTTATTAGTAGTGATTTCCGAGAGACAATGAAGTTGAATTTTACTGATTACCAGTGACATACTTGGGATGCATTCAATAAATAACTATTGATAATCAATGACTATACAGACGGAAAGAACGACTTTGTTGAAAGGTCTAAAATTTTTGCTAAAAACAGATCTAAAAATAATTTTTCGTTGAATCATCAAAATAATTTGTTGGAATGTTAAAACTGATAAGTATTGCTGTAAAACATTTTGATATTCTAGCAATTGACTTTCGTACGAAATAATTTTGATTATTAAACAGAAATTATTTTCAGATCTGGATTCAGCAAAATTGTTCTTTCTGTGCACTAATTCAGATTTTTAGAGAGTACTCTTTTCTCCCTATATTTCTTTTAGCTGCGAAAAATTATTTTACTTTATTATTACGAGGTGATATATTGTTACAACGTATTTTAGCGTTTTATGTAGCGTTTTAAAAGACCTTCGGTTATATTAATGGCTCGATGTCGGCGCACTAGAAAAAAGTTCCACGAATCGACGCGGCTTCAAACGGCTCGGTGGCCTGTTGCCGATTATGAGAGAGTGAAAGTGCACAGCGCCGGTGGTACAGGTGCTTTCGATGGGAAGCACGTTTTCTCGGCTGAGATTCAGTCGCATGCGCGATCCCGGTGAGTGTCGATCGCGTTCTTTTCTTTCTCTCCCCTCCGTTCTCCGTTTCGTTTCACCCGTTTGATTTTCCCGTCCGTGTGTGCGCCCGAGAGGCAAATTATTCGCAATCCTGCACTTCGCGTATCGATAATAGCGCGATAACGATCGACATCGTTAAGAGAACGGACAGCGATTTGCCCACCGCTCGTGTGTATGCTGAACTGTATCGCACGGTGCTGCGAATCGCACGAGTGTGTACATACGTTCGATGTATTATACGCTGCACCACTTCGCGTATCGTTTGTTGCGAGAACGAGCGGCGATATTATTTCTTCGCGGCGCAGAAAGGTAAGGTGTTATCTTAATTTTCGGGGGAGGAAGGAAGAGTACAATATACATTTCGATTTCTCTTATACGTGCAAAAATAAAAGGCCTTCTGATGTGACTTTATCGACGAGAAAATATTGAAGGCACACCGCGGTCTCTCCGAGTCCATTAGATAAATAGCGTTTGATAAAGCGCTCCTCTCTCTCAAACGGACGCTCTCGAGCGAAATCACGACCGTGATCGATATCTGAACGGACGGCGCTGTCAATTACCGCGTTCGTCAAATCACCTTTCAAGAGCGTGAAATAATCGTAACCAATTACGAGGAGGCTGTTTCCTACCCGTTCCCACGACCGTGAACCCGCCGTACTTACACCGTGTGATGTGAAACCGCAGGATTTACTTCGCTGCAATGCGGTCCGAGGCAATTGGCGTGTGCCCTTCTGGCCGCTGGTCCGCTTTTCCCGCGCGCCGTCCGCACATTTCGTCGCACGAAAGTATCGCATTACGTTCAAAAGAAAGAAAATATTCCTCACTTTTCCGAGAAATATCCGAGAAAAACGCGCGGAAAAAATCGCGTTTCACGTACTCGACTCTCGGAGAACCAAATCGTTTTAAAGAAATATATAAGATTTTAAGAAATATAAGCTACGCTTTTGCACGTTTTCGAGAAAGGGAATATAAACAGCACACTTTCATCTTTTGAAAATTTCTATTTTTCTCAACTGGACTGAAATTATATGAGGAACCTTAACCGACGCGAAAATTGTTAAATATATGGTCGCTGATATTCCTGCCCCGTTCACGCATTTCAAAAGTGACACAGAAATATATATCGCGTTACATTCGAGAGGGAAAGAAAACCGTTTCTCATTCTTCCGGGAAATATCCGAAACGCGGAAAGTTCGGTTTCACGCACATACTTCGTTTCAACTTCGCCGTCTCGGAATTAAGTTATCGTAAATTCAGAAGTATAAGATTTCATGCTGTTACGCTTTCGAGAAGAGATAAACAACACACGCGTGCTCGTGTTACTTTAAAAAAAAAAAAAAATTTGTACTCTTCTCCACGTAAATGGGTTGAAATTATGAAGAGCATTGTCTGACGCAAATTGTTGTTAAATATTCTATTTTCGCCCGTTAGAGACCTTAGGCGCTTTCAGGGCGAGGTCCTTTAGATTTAAACACTCTGAGAGGCGCTATCCTTGAAAGACGAGCGCTATACTGTTTGCGCGTCCCCGTAAAAATAGACAGAGGTAGAGGCCGGTATCAACCATCAAGTACGCAGTTTTTTTTTCTTCTCTTCTCTCTCCACCCTTGTAAGGTCTTTTCTTTGTGGAGAATTTTCCCGTGAATGTCAGCGGATTCACGGCCGTTGCTGCCGTAGGAGGCATGCAGTGTATGTGTGTGTGTGTGTGTGTGTGTACGTGGATCCGCGTAAGAGAGGTATACCCCGTTACAACGCCGCGCACCCACGGGGTCGCGTGCTCGCCGGGACCGTCCTCGTCCTCGCGCCCCGCGCGCACGTCGCGCGCGCCCGTGCCTCGGCGCGCGGCGCGGCGGCTGTCAGTCAGTTCGCGTCGTGCGCTCGAGCGAGCGGGTTGTAAGTCCGAGTGCGAGAGCGAGTGCGGCAACACGCACGTAACGTCGTAAACAACAGCACGCGCACACGGGTGGATAAGAGTAAAAGTAACGAGATATTTTCGCGCCGCTGCCGCTGGCGTGACATCGAAAACAACCGCTCTCAACGGCGCCCCGACGCGACGGCCCGACGCGCGTGGCCGTAACACAGTAACACCCGCCCCAAGTACGTACTCACGCTCGTTTTTATTATCGCCGTTTATATATTGACGGGTAATTGTGTCACTTGAACATAATCGTCGCGACGTCATCTCCGTGAGAATTCTTTCTATCTCTCTATCTCTCTCTCTCTTTCTCTCGGAAGCCCCTCGAATGATCTCGGTCACGTGCGAGGGATTCATCAGGATGTTTAGAGGATCTTCGCTACTTGCGGGAACTGGGCGTAAACACGTTTAAAGAACCGTTACCATTCGCGGTAGAATGGTAGAATTCGAAAGTATTTAGATCGTAAATTGCTTGCGCGTGTACTTCGCGAAGCTATTTAGAGACTCGGCCGCGGCGGTTCGAAGGCGGTTTAAAGGCATTTTATCACGTGCGAGAGAGTCGCGAAAATATTTCGACTGGTTCCTTCATTATTTTCCGAGAATTCCCGAAGGATATTCGAAGGATCATCGGATTTCTCTCGAGAGATTGAATTTTAAATTATTTAAAATACGGCGGAGAATCTCTTTTGCCGCCCCTTTTTCGCGCGTGAGACATTTTGACAGTCGAAGTCGCAAATATATAGTATATTTGGCGCGTTTCTTCTTGTATCGCGACAACCACGTCGTACATTCATTCCGATCCGTTTGACCGTTAACACGTGCGCCGCATATGACATATGCTTTCGTCTGTCGTTGTCTCTTCGTATGTATACGCCAGTGTCACGTATATGTGACGTTTCTCAGCAGCTTACAAGCAGGGAAATCAAGCGAAAATATTGTTCGGTTTTCCATTTAGTCCTTGGTACACGAACGTGTCGATTGTCCAGCGGAGCGGACAATCAATCGGAGGTGAGACCGATATGCGGCGAGCCGTCAAGACCGCGAGTTCCGTATTTATCGGAGTATACCTATCCTCGATCGATCGCGCGCGCTTAATACCGATAAAACGAAGGTACTTTACTTCTCGCCTCCGGAGGACCTTCGGTCGCCCGCGCGTAATTCCCGACGGGGCGAGAAAGCGAGAAACGTCACTTTTACGTCGCAAATCCCAGGAATATACCTCGATCGTTTGAAACGCTTCATTGACAATTTTTAATTGCTTTATATAAAGCGGAGAGTGACGTACATATAAAAGAGAGGCGTGCTTCTCTCTGAACAGTTCGACGAGCAAACGAAAATTTCAGAAATTTTGGAATCCCAGAGGATTTGCTCTCGACCTTAATACAGTTAAGGTCAACACAGTTTTCAGTTCGCTTGTCTCTCCAATTAGATACGAAAAATGCACAAGACCGAGCTATATGTATACCTAATATCAGATACGAAGATAAAAGAAAAATACGGGTTTATATACTTCTTACATGCATGACATATATTATAGGTATTATTCGCTGTATATTATGAAACAGACGGGCGTGATCGTCGTTGATCATCCTGATTATCGCGGCGCCGGATATCACACAGCTGTGTGCTTAATCGGCCATCCTCGATGATTATCATCGTCAAGTCCCTCACTCGAAAAGCGGCGCGGTATCGGGCGCCCCGTCAACTTCGTCGGCAATTAAAAATTTCCGAGGCTTACGCAAGCGTTTTCGAGGACGCAAATTCTTGCGCGAGTGCTCGCGTTAATCGCGCAACAACCGATCTCGCGTCTTCGCATCGTCCAAAATTACATCACTATTTTATATAAACGCTCAGTGCTATTGTATTACATATCTGTAACGCACATTTTAGATAGATTAAGTTCGAGCCGCGAGTTCTTTTAGAACGGACACGTTGAAGCAAAACAAGTTTCGTCCATTTAAATTGAATAGATATCAAATTAATATTCGACTGCGAAGATAATCGATATCAAACATATTAAATGTATATCGGAGCGTTAATCGCGAAAATGCTTCGCCTAATGGATAGCCACGCCTTCGTTACCGATCCGAGACGTAATTATCGCGTCTAACGTTTTACGCACCGGGGCTCTCTTTCGCAACTCCGCGAGTTGCGCGCGAGCGGCTCGGCGAACGAACGGGTTCAGGCCATAAATTATTAGAAGGAGGAAGCGCCGGAAGAGCCCACCAGAGAGAAAGCGCTCCCGTGGACCCGATTCCATCCCACTAACCCGTGTCGAAGCCCCGTGGAAATTATCGTTCATTACGACAAGTCGATATATACACGCGAGACGGCGATCGGCTCTGCTGGCCGCACCCACCGCGAATAAGATCGTCACGGGAAATCGATCGCGCGTCCCAAGGCGAAACTGGTATTTCCGTAACCTATGCAGCTCGCCGTCAATTTTTTGTCAAGGAGGGAATTATGCGCGTGTCAGCGCGCGCGCGCGCGTCTCGCGTATCAAAGGTGGAAGATCCACGTGGAAAAGGTGAAAGATCCATCGTATCGGGCGTGTGAGAAACATATATTGTACGACGTAATTTTTTTTCGTAAAATTTTTATCTGATTGTGATCGCTTTTTCTTAATAAAAATCTCTCGGATTACATTTCCCTCCTCTGCAAATTTTTTTAACTTTCATGATTAAATATTTTGCTAACGAAATAAGAGTTACTCTGAGAATTTCTCTGTGATCCATTTGAAGTTAGAACTCCAATTTCTTTATTTTTTTAAATTCATTATACAAATCTAAATATGTTGTATAATGTTATATTATATCATATTGAGATGCGTAATAAATAAAAAACCGTCCGCGTGTTAAATAATTTTGTCACGCGATTTAAATATTTGTTGGCGCACGGAGAAAATTTTTTTTTAAATTTACCCTGCAAATCATGTTAATTGTAGGACAATATAGTATTTAGGCAAATTTTACTGTGCACTACAATAAAGTTTACTGTAAAATCTTATTGTAGTGCACAGTAAAATTTGCCTAAATACTATATTGTCCCACAATTAATATGATTCGAAGAGTAAATTAAAAAAAAAATTCTCTCCGTGTGATTATTTATTTGTGTATGTTAAATATTTATTGAAGTATACGAAATGTCGTGACCGAGTTTATTTTCTCTCTCGATCCGTGGATACTTATATTCATAGCTTTCCCGCCCATCGGACACTTCTGCGGCCGGAGAAAATCGAAAGTAAAGAGAATTCTCGGAGAAATAATCAGGATATTCACGGCGTATCCGCCACGTCGTAAAGTTTACGTTGTTAAGTACGGCACGCCGGCAGTGGGGAAGCGACTTTAGACTGTAAGAATTACAAGTCGCTTCGTCACGACCGCTGCGTAGCGCGTCGTATGATGCCAATTATATCCACAGCTCGAGAGAGAGATACGAACTTTAAAAACAAGCTATTCTGATTATTATGAGTTACGTAAAACAGAAATAAACGAGATTTACGAGCTTCTCTGGAACGCTCTCGCGTCCGTTGAGTCGCGAGATTTCAGTCAGTCTCGGACAGACAGCGGAGACGCGGGTCTATCAGACTTCGATCTCAAACGTCTTTTTTTTTATTAATGATTCTCGAAGTAAAATAACGCCGAAATAACGTCCGCTTAGAAAATCGATGGAGGAAATAAAATCTGTTTTACGATCTGAAATTGCCTCAATTTCCATTCGCGTATTTTTATAGTCGAGCAAATCTGCTCCGAATTTTCCGCGGAATTCAGCATGTACTCGCGCGGAAAGAAAAGAAGGAGAAGCCGCGGCGTCCCCGTGTGGCATTTTATATATTCCGCACGTTAAAGCTTGAAATAAAAGAGGAAAAATATTCATGGGCGAAAGTATCTTTCCGAGCGATCTATGTATACGAAACGAAAACTAGGTGCATGCTCTTCTGGGGTCGCGATGAAAAGATATCCTCGCGGCCCCCGCGGTTTCCTTCGCCTCGGTAACTGGACGGTCGGTGGAAATAAATCCGCGGGATGCGCGCGGACAATTATCGCTCTGTGCGCCGAAGAGAAAATGCGCGCTCTTATGTGTGCGCCGGGTGTTTGAACGTTAAATTGGCCGTTTCGGGGACGGCATCCGATAAAACGGAGGCAAGAGGCCACGAGACGCGAGAAGACCGCGCCGTTGGAGGCAAATAACTGCGTTGCCGGGATAATCTTCGCGTATAGGAGCGTAACTTTCAGAAACGCGGCGGTCAGTCTTGAAAAAAAGCGGAGAAAACTCGCTTGGACTTGGCATCGTAAAAAATGCCTTTAGGTGAGATTGTTGTGGCCGCATTCACGGCCACGTGTATGCAAATGCGTTTTTCTTCAGCCCATTGTTGTACGTTGTTACGCGCTTCTCATCGAGCAAAACAAGCCGATGCGTCGTTACGATGGAATGCATATATAATTCGTATACATATAGATGAACGACTCGCTGCGCGGAGAAAACGCGCGTACGTTATGAAGATGTCAATCTTTGCTTACGAGTAAGCTGTGAGTAAAATATCGGCGTGATGCAATAATCGTGTGTAGTCAATTATCTAAATTTTTCGCATAAAAATTTGCAGCTATCGATTGATAAATGAATCAATTATTAAAGTTACAGTGACAAATGTAGAAAATATCTTTTTTTTAATGTCTTAAATAATTTATATGAATATTACAAAATAAAAAAAAATACTTTAATAACACCAATAACTATTTTTTACTAATTTTATATTGTTTAAAATCATTAACGGGATTAAGGTTTTAAATTCAGCTCTTCGCGAGCATGTTTTATATCGCAACTAACGTATACACAAAAAATACGATAGATCAATATATGTCAATTTTCTCACATTCGTTAACGAGAAATTCTCTATCTCTTTTCCTCTTCTCGAATTGTTTTAATAATCATATCTTTCCCGCACCGCAAAGCGGGGCCGCTCGCCCCCCCAAACAATTCGGTCAGCTGGTCTTTGTGTTTTTTTTTCCCCCCCGCCGCGATGCAAATGCGAGTAGATTGAGTAACCACCGCCGACAATTGCCGCACCCTCCCCGTCCCTTTTGCGTGTCGTGCGAGAAATATTAATACCTTCCACTTCCTTCCGGGGAACACCCGGCACGCGGGGGAACGGCCGGGTCCCCCTTCGGCACACCGAATCCGAAACTCGTTTTACGTAGCCGCGTGCGTAAACGTAAACGTCGCCGCGGTCTAAACAACGTGTACACCGTCGCCGTCGACAGCCGCGAGGGCGAAAACCCAAACAACACTTTTTTGAGCGCGTGCGGTCGAACGCGCGCGTGCGAGAGGGTATACAATTAGCGGGCTGTACACTCCTCTCTCGCCGCGCGCGGGCGAATTACATACAATACTCGGTGGATGGATGCTCCGCGAAATTGCTTACGGTCTATATACGGTGGTAAGGTGGTTTCGTTTGGAGCGCGGAGAGGAGAAACGTCGAACTGTGTGCAAATCGCCGACGCAAGGCTGATTTTCCACCGACTCTCGCGACGGGCGCAGCCGCTTCTTTCAGTCGCGTCTCCGTATCTAAAACATCTTCGTCGGGCGACCCGATTTACTTTTGTCGCAGCTTTCGCAAATTAAATTTCGTGATTTTCATGGAGCCCTCTCTCACCGCGATAACGCAGGAGATATCTATCGTGGCGGTCGCACCGTAAGTAACTATCGCTAGATAATCAATAGATCCAGTTGTAATTTACATAGCTCATTGTTTTAATCCACAAATAATTATAGCCTCTTTAGGAATGAGTTTTTAAAGAGAATAGTGATTTAATCCTTTCTTCGTTCGCGCGCGTATTTTATTTTATTTAAATTAATTAAACGAAGAAGGAAAGAGTGAAAAGATTTAGGAATATTGTAGTTAATATTGCTTATTTCTTC
Organism: Wasmannia auropunctata; assembly: GCF_000956235.1. Classification (NCBI taxonomy): domain Eukaryota; kingdom Metazoa; phylum Arthropoda; class Insecta; order Hymenoptera; family Formicidae; genus Wasmannia; species Wasmannia auropunctata. The sequence goes on along the minus strand of NW_012026841.1, from coordinate 230,291 downwards.
TCTTTTCCGTTAGCAATATTAGAAAAATTAAAAGAACTTCAACGTAAACATATATGCGAACGTCCCTGAGTAAGTTGAAGCGAGATGGGAGAAATAGTGCGAAATCATGTTTCTTTTTTCTGTCGCATTAAAAGCGACACGTGTGCTCTTTTATAATTCTGTTGTCCTGTTATCTCCGTGCACCTCGACTTTGTATTATCAGTATTAGTTTCAGCAGCTTTGCATATGAATGACGAAAAAAATGACGTTCTATAAGATTTGCAATGTACGCCATTTCTCACGTTCCTTATTCAAATTCATATCGTATTTTCGATCTTCCAATGAGTCAGACTCTGCTGACAAATGTCTGCTTTAAACAATTTATAAATCGTGACAGAATTCTATTTGTAATTCTATATACATGCGAGCTTGTAAGACGAGAAACATCGAAGAGTTAGAATATATGCGTATATAAAATATGGGACATATGAAAATGTGAATAGAATTCTATCTTGAATTCTCGCATAAATCATATAGATATGCCTGAAGTGATTTTAAATACACGCTTAATATGAATAAGAAATCTTGAATTATACACTGGAATAAGTGAACGTCGTTCATATTAATATATCGCCATGCATATGGATATAAAATTATTATTTTAAATGCTTCTTAAAGAAAAGATTATGACGGTGAACGCTGCATGTGCTCATTATTTTTTTTTTCCACTCGCGCGTGGCATTTGAAGAAGCATTATCAGCGGTCGGAATCAAGGGCGGAAGCTGTTAAGCGATAACTATATGGTCCTTCAGCTTCGGTCGTTCAGGCATCATCGTAAATTGACGTCGAAGTTTTCATTCGGACAGTGACCGAGAGTGGAGATGCCTCTTTCGCAGGACCCGGTAATCAACATTTTTTTTTTTATAACCAGTTATACGAAATCGAAACTGCTTCCGACCACGAATAAATTTCGCACCGACAGGTCTTTCTGTCTGCTTAAGCTAAAAAATATTCTCTTTAATCTTTGAAGGGCCGCAAGCCTTTTTTTTTTAATTACAAAAATTTCGCTCTAAAATATCTTTAATATATAATCAGATGCAAAATGTGATGTTAATTTCGAGACGTTATATAACGTCTCACGGCATTTTAAAGAATACATCTGAAGACACGCGATAAAGACTTACGATTTTTTCAAAGTGCGTTAAACAGCTTAGCAATTTCTCTCTCTTTTATAAATAAATTTTTTTATAAAGATAGTTTCGATTCTTTCACGATGTCTGTGATTTATGTGTCAGCCGGTGAGAGAGATTTTCTTCGTTATTTCTCTGTCGTGTTGCAAGACCCGCATAAAACTCGGAAAGGATCTTCTCGTGCGGATAGCGGAAACAAATTGCGCGTTTAGGGATTAGAACGGCTTTCCCAGGATTGTGTGTGTCTCGCGTTACATTCGCAACGACGACGGATGACTAATTTCATGTCATTAGCATATATGCTTGATGGTTGATCTTAGCGCGATTAACATGCGTTTCCCATGCGTGCAATGATACTTGATTTTCGTCATGTTTATATATTTCCTAGCGATTATGACGGGATCGCCTGCGTGTAGCGGTGAACGCCGTCTGCATCCCGGATGGAAAACCGCGTTGCAATTACCAGTCATCAGTCTCTGAGATACAGCGGCCGGAAGCGGCGGCGGCGGCTTTATCCGATTTTACACCCGAGTCCGTGGAAACCGTTTCGCAAGAGAACCGGCGGTCGCGATCGCGATTGTAAATTGAATTCCGTTGGCGTGGCGGCCAAGTAAGAGTGATATCTCAGTGAAATCATCGATGACGATGACGACAGAAAGCCGCGATGCGGCGACGCCCGCCCGCGCGAATACGGGGGGGGGGGGCTTTCGATTCCTCCTCGCCTCTTCAGTGAGGCAGACGCGAAAGTGGCCGTTTCGTTGACCACTCGTTCCGAGAAAAGCGGGCCAAACGTGCATCAGAAATTAATTGATTAGAATATAACATGATTCTTTAATATGAGTCATTTAATACATCGAGAGAAAAATATTGGAATAACCATAATTTAACTATAATGAATTATAATGAATTTCGGGGACAACTATAAAATTATAATTTAATCATGCAAATTATAGCTACTTTAATGCATTATAGTTATACATTATGATTGATATTATTATTTTTTAGTTATTATTATAATATAAATAGTAAGCAAATGTTAAGAAAATAGACAAAAAAGTTATAATTGCAGCTTACTATAATTGCAGTTGCATTTACTACATAAAAATATTTATTTCATTTGTCATATATATATCTTGATATTTTATTATATTTATTAATATTTGAAAATATTGTAATTTATAGTAAAATTTTTTTATATTTAATAAAACTATACATATAAGGTTATTATTGCTAACATTTTAGTAATAATAACTATAAAAATAGTGCTTCTCTAACCATAATTTTTTTACCATGCAATTATAGTAACAAAACAAAATATTTTTCTCTTAATGTACAAATTAATTATATAGATAATTTAATGTGTAAATTAATAATACCGAAAGGGCGGAATTTCTTTTATGACACATCATTGAATTCATTTCAAGAATAAATTGATAACTTAGAGACTGCGGTAGCTACAGAAGAGGAATGTGAAAATTGAATGGACAGCTATAATAATTTCAAGAATTAGACTTTAGATAGAGACGCCGATGAAATTACAAGCTCGTCGGTCTAATCCGTTAATTAGACTTATTAGACCGTAGTAGTTTGTCATCGGTTTTTTTTTAAGTGAAAAACCTTGTATGAATAGACCAGCTTGGTGTTCAGTGTTGGATGCTTGGAATCTTTCGTATGTTAACTGTAATCATAAGCCGCCGTTAATCAAGTCCACGTATGTGTTTCAGGTGATTACTAACGGTCTCAAGTGCGACTCGGACGACGTCGACGGTTTGACAAACGGTGAGTCACTCGAAGTTATAACGTTGTCTCTTTTCTCTCTCTCTCTCTCTCTCTCCCCGCCTCTTCTTTTTTGTCTTCTTCCTCATTCATTCCTTCGTAAAGAGACGCAATCAACGATGACGACCGCACGATATTAGGTTCATTCGATGCGCTCAGCGGTACCTTAGTTTCATTGACGAAATCCCATCGCATAAAGGAGCCGTCAATGAGACGATTCAGGGCTGTACGAAAGTTTTTTGACCTTTCCCTTCAATCCTTAGTCTTTATTAATAAAGAAATACTGTGTTGTTATCGTTACTACCAATTAACCTAAAATATCTTTATTCGTCAAGAATTTTTATTAAATAATTATTGCATAATCGTTGAGAATTAATCGCTTGGATTAGAAATTGAACGTGTGTAAAAGTGAATCAACTATCTTCAACTTATTTGCTAATATGTACCTGATAATTTCTTTTCTATAATGAAGAAGCCTTTAGGAAGAAATTTAAGTTATGAATAATGAAGTTAAGCAATGAAGTTTCGTCTTCAGATTTTGTTTCAGATTGATTTTATTTAATTACTTAGCCATTACGCGATGACTTTCACAATTTAACACGCCTAGTTCACCGACTCTATGTAGACTGTTTTTACGTCAGTATTAAGTACTTCGTGAAACTAACGTTTCTCTCTCTCTCTCTCTTTCTATCTCTCTTTCTTATAGTGGCATACGAAATGCATGGACTGCAAAGAACGCGCGATTTTATTTTAAAGGAGAAACGTGACGGTCGTATATTGCTCGTTATCGTTCTAATTGGATCCTAATGTTCGCGGGACGATTTTGCACTCCTGATGGAAATTTATAACTCCCGGTTTTTACAACTCCGGCTATAATTTACAGTGCGGTTTTCCCCTCGTAAATCAAACGCGCCACGTATCGGCGTTTTTATTACCGCTTATACGACACGCGTGTATCTAATTGCGCTGTATGTTTTCAAAAAATCACAGCTATTTTCAACGATAATCACTCCGGAGTACGTACTCGTAGGCTTAATAACTCGATTCTTACAGTTCAAAGAAGGATTACTCTTACCAAAAATATTTATTTCTTTTCATATTTTAATATAATTATAATTCAATTTTAATTTATTTGATTTCAAATCAAATTTCTATTTTCCCCCAGAATTAAATACTGCAGCTGCGTTCTTTTACTTTGTACGATAATGAGCGGTTAGAAACAAATCAAAGATTTAAAAAATATTACAAATATTAAAACTCGAATCTCAAAAAAATTTATGTCGCATCTATTTGTCTCTATAAGATTATCGCGTGAAAAGAAAGTGTTAAGTGTATTAAGTGTTTCTATATCTTTGTTTTATATTTCATAACTTATAACATCCATCGGTCTTTTATAATGCCGATATTATAAATTTAAATAAACGTTATAATATTTCATCTTTTTATAATCAAAGAATATTATTTTCCAAAAAATTACCTATTAAGCTTTTCGAAAAATGTCTCTTCATTTGTAACCTGCACTGCTCCAGAAGTCGCAAAGTCAAAATGTGTCAAAGACAGACGCGCGCTAATCTGTCTACAAATTGCCCTGTCGTACTTCTAAACTCCTGAGATTATTTAGGGCAACACAGAGCTCGACAGGGGAGGTAGCTCGCGCTTTATAAATAGCACAGCGGATTTCCCGGATAAGTATAACGTATACAACGGAGGCGGAGGGTTTCATTGACGTGCGGCTCTTGGGGACGCCGCGAAGGAGAAAGCGTGTTTTTCTCCTCGTGACGTAACTACTCGTCGTCCTCGGCGAGGTTGCGACGGCCCTGACTTTGCCCCTTCGGTTCACCAGTCATCCCCGGGTGCGAGCGAACGAGCGCCGCACCGTAGCGCAGCGCAACGTAGGACGCTCGGCGCGGCGACGCACGATGATCCTGGCCCGCATTTTCTCACGCTACTTCAGCTGCTCCTTGCCGGCGCGGTGCAATGATCTCCCTTCCGCGGCCGCACATCTGCCTGAAAATTACGCCCCGAGCCGGCTTACGCGCGTAAGCGCGTCTCTCATCTCCCTTCCCTTGCCTCGCCTCTCCTCGTACACGAGTCGTTAATTCGAGATCCGCCGCGTCATCCTCGCGCAGGAGACGCTCACCCCCTTGCACCCCCCTCCCCCCCGGGTCCTTGAATCTCCGGCCCCGAGATTAATCCCTTCGGACACGCTTCGTCCGAAGTTCGAGGATGACCCCGGCCCGGCCGCACCGTATAATTTTCTCTTATCGCACACTACCGACCAACTTCAATTTAATTTTCGAGGTAATATAAATCGCATAAATAAAATTAATTCTCTCCAATTTGAAGATTGGAATAAACAACAAAATGTTATTCCCCTTATTATTTAATTCCTCGTTATTAAATTTGAGATTCAGTCGCTAAGACTGCAGTGCAACTTTCGACGTTAATGATCGAGGGACGAAGGAAACGTGGCGTTCGTTTTAAATTACACGGAGGCCGATAGCGATGTCTCGTGGATATTATTTAAAGATAGTGATTACAGAGAGAGAAACTCCTGCATTATTTCATTTCATAACAAACGCTGCTTTTGTTTAGATATTTATTTCTATACCTTCCACTCGTCGGAATCTTTTTGCGAACGATTATTGTGTCAACTTTAAAGTGCCAACCGCTGTCGATTGCATTAATTAGCGACGCTTTTATTGTTGCGGGCTCGCGTTTTCCTAACGGAGCTTTTTATTTAAACATGGAAATCAATTGCGTGTATAGCGACGATGAAGTTAGGTAAGCTCGACCGGTGAAAGTAGGAAGGAGGAAGAGGATAGGGATGCACGAAACGGGGATAACGCGCGGGTCCGTATCGCGTCGCGGATTATTAGATCATTATGTCATCTTTGATTTAGTGCGCGGCCGGGCCACGTAAGGCTCGTCCGAGAGTGTAAGCGACCGCGATCGCTGCGATGGGTGTAATAATCTTTCTCTTTCCACCGCGGGATTCAAGGATAAGCCGTATAATTATCGGTTGCGATGCGCGATACGCGGATAGTTTCGTAATTAGATTTTAATTGTTAATGAATAATTAGCAATTATACCGTAACCGCGATTACGGCCTTAATTGTTACGACTTCGAGCCGCCTGCGCGGTTTCTCTCTCTCTCGCTCTCTCTCTCTCTTGATAGTTTTAGAGGCGCCTCGAAATATACGCGATTAAACGAGCTCCGTTTAACGAGTGGATCTAATTCTTTTTTTTTGTAATAAGCTAATATAAAATCTAGTTTAATGGCTTCGCAACGTCGTTTATCATCTCGCATCTTCCATACTTATCATTGCATTATTTTTCCTCGCAAGTTTTTTTACGCTCTAAATTTCGATAAGTAATTCGCGGTTAAATAACAGAATCGTTATCGTTTATCTGCTCAAATTGGGGACTTATGGCGAGGAGCTTTAATAAACGACAAATATAAATCAAATTATCTACAGCAAATGGTAAACAGCATTGAGAGATGGGAAATTTCTTTTTAAGACCAAATCGATACCATGTTCGCGAAGCCTGACGCTAATACGATTAGAATCGACAGAGATACGCGGAATAAAATTTTATAGCCTCGCCTCGATAGTCCTTTATAGCTTCGTAAATTTCCCGATGGTTAGCATTAAATTTCCGAGATCGCCGCGCCTCCCGAGATCGAAAGTGAGAGTTACGGTTTTTTGCTTATCGAGAGATCGAGGAAAGTGTCGTTGTGCGAGGGATTATTTCGCGGCTGCAGTAAACTTTCGATTCTGGATCTCGCAAACGCCCGTCATTATCCCGCGCACGCCCGTTTCCTTCGCGCGTCGAGACGTAAGTACGTCTCGCTTCGGGGGGTGAGCGGCGCGCGGCGCGGCCACGTTACGGTACCGCCCGCGCCGCGCCAACCCGCGCCGCGAGGCTGTAAAACACGCTCCGCTCCGCACGCGATTAACGACGCGTCGCGCCTCGCCGGACGTCCCGGGCGCGAAATTCACTTTCCGCTCGTAAAATCCAACAATCCGGATCCGGTCCGGATGATCCTCTCTCGTCGTCGTCCGTCGTCGCCGATGACGACGAGGGCCGCCCACGTTGTGACTGTCGTGAGAGCGCGTTACTGACGGCCCGCTTACGAGCCGCCAGATCGTTGAGAACGTAATGGAACTTGTGAATCAGAAAAGCCGCGCTCGGCCTTCCCGTAAAGTGTTCTCTCCTCGGAAGAGAAATTTTATTGGTTGTCGTAAAAAAAACGATATAATTTCCTGGCAAATGTCTGCGCTTTGACCGGAATAGTCTCCTCGAGTTTTTAAGTCATCACGGCGCATTCGCCGGAACATAAATAACTGGGACGTTCGACGATTATCTGCGATTCTGACGTCTTACGAGCTTTTGGATTTTTTCCCACCGAAATTGTACTGTCTTCGTTCTCTGTAGGATCATCGTATTTCCATGTTTCTGCATCCCCGAAATCTGCGGAAACCGAGGCCCTTGAGATTTTGCTCTGAGCCCTCCCGAAGATCCGCGGATCTTCCGATCGTATCCTCTTTATGTCTTACTGTAATTCTACTATAAAATGTATAAATTTACGTGTTTATAGGCGTCCCTGTTACAGAAAAAAAAGAAATAAAACGACTCTTGGATTCCCAAAAATGTCAAGGATAGAGATATCAATCGTTATCATTTATCGTTTGGTAAAGCTACGCAGATTAGGGATTTTAGATAAATCCTGATAATTTATCAAAAATCTTATTAATCTTATTAATTTGTGATTGCAACACGCGTTGTGTAACGTCATTCAATCGAGTCGAAACGTAATCGCGCGTGCAGTAACGGAAAGAATTACATCACCGTGCGACTTAATATATACGCGCGGCGCCGATCGAAATTCAATAATTTCCGTCGAAGTGCAACAAGGTGGTAAACATGACACGTGCGCTCTTATATAATCCTGTTATCCTGTTACCCGCGTGCACTTTCCTCGGCTTTGCATTGTCAGTCTCTTTTCAGCTCCGCGTATGAATGGCAATAAAAGAACGACAAATAATGTATGCCAGGTCTTTCAAGACTTTACTCTCAAGGCATTCGATCGTGTCTCGTGAGTCTTCGAGATTTTGCTTATAATATTTATCAAAAATCCAGACTTGAGGATATATATTAATAATATTAATTTTAATTTATTTCAACTGCGCGTTTTAATGAATAATAAATTGACCACTTAATATTAATAGGCGTATTGCGATGAATATTGATGTATGTATTTAATCGCGTGATATATAGATAATATCGTTATCCTCAAATTACATAAATAATTAATATATTGTGTCTGATTTTTTCTACTCGCCGGTATTTTTCAAGAAAATTTTGTCGGTGGTTTAAATAAAGAGAAGTTTTCGTGTTAACTATAAATTTTATTTACGATCGTATAAGTCAATGTGGAGATTTTCACTTCTAAAGCCATGCCGTTGTGCATCCTCTCGTGGGGCCCGATACTTCCGATGCTGTATAAGTATTGAGCTAACTTACATGGCAATTCAATTTCTTGCAAATCGGCACCAGTGGTATTTGTATTTCCCATGTGACGGCTGACGATGCACAACGGCGCGCGAGCAGACGATCGCGTAACGGGCTTCCAATTGTCATGCATAACGTCATCTTTCTATGCATCATGCATCGATGAACCTAAGCTGAACGTTATTCGATGAAAATATGCGAATACCTGGCAGAATCGGAGAACCGAATTAAATAGAAAACAAATGAACGTACGTTTAGTTCAATTTTTGCGTCGCTGCGGCGCGTGTTGTGGAATAGTTAATCAATTTTTTGTTAGTGAAGTAAATTATACCGTGCGCCTTCTGGCGGAAACGCGATGTGTTTCAACCTACATTTTACAAAAGTGCTGCGAAATAAAAACACTCGTCGCGCGTTTCTTGTCGAATCAAAAGCTTGTCGTATCATCGCTATAACTATTGGCGTAAACACGACGAAATATCGCGGCAATTATATACGAAATAATTAGTAATCACCGTGAAAGTCCGTGCACACAGAGCGTGCGTTTGAATATCTTCTAGCTCGTGCTCGAGAAAGATCAAAAAGTGAGATATACTTTCCGTCATTCATCGTTCAATGATTACGCGCGCTCGTATGTCTAATTTTCGAGTACTCGCTTATCTCGGTGCTGCGCACTTATCTACACTAATGACGCGTTACTGTATATGTGCACATATACAGTAATGCGCGTATATACATGTATATACGCGCGTTACGCCAAGGCTTATCTCGTGGCTTTCAAAAATTCGGATCAATGCACCGTCGCGGCGAGTCAATGACTCCGCGAATAAACAAACAGAGCAGGCGCACCCGTGTGTGAATGTTATAAAGAAATGTCTTTCCTGACTGAATACCTAATTTTTTTGTTTTCAAGCGCAAACAGCGTTTTCTCCGCCACACGGAAAGAACGATTTTGTTGAAAGATCTAAAAATTTTGTCAAAAACAGATCTGAAAATAATTTTTTGTTGAATCATCAAAATAATTTGTTGTAATGTTAAAACTGATAAGCGATGCTATAAAACATTTTGATATTCTAGCAATCACTTTGACTTTCGCACAAAATTATTTTGAATATTAAACAAAAATTATTTTCAGATCTGGATTCAGTAAAATTGTTCTTTCCGTGCACGCGCGTAGAATTTTTCGTCACGAGTCTTTTCGTCAGATTCGCGAGAAGAGACACTCCTAACGATAAAATTTAATACGGTTTAATACGGGTGTTTTTTTGACGTTTGCAATTTGAGGTCACTTAAATTAAATATCCGTGACCTCTTCCTGTCACCGGATTTCCATAAAATCGCGTATGGAGTCCGCGCGATGCACGCGAACGAAACACTCGCTCACTTTCGCGGCCTCGTTTCGCGACTCGATCGAACATTTCATCGGGCGGGCTCGAAATGAATTCGCTCGTTTTTTTCCGTGGTGTACGAATGTGACGTGAGAAGCATATCGACGATGTTTCGCACCTGCGATTTTCACGAGAAATTTCCGAGGTAAATCGCGAACCTCCAATTAGCTATGTTCGCACATATTCCCGCCAATCTTCGCATATATGTATAAAAAGTTAATGGTATTTCATTTATACGTAAATATTATAACGCTCTAATAATTTACGTATGAATATCATATCGCTAATAATATAATATTATATTATAGAGCATAATTCAATATTACAGCGCTAATAATCTTGCTCTGCTAACTAATGTTAATAATAACCTCGTTCTCGCCAATATTAACGAATGAGATTCGAAAATCGATTCAAATACGTGGATTGAATGACATCATTTTATACTTTATAGCTTTTCAACTCGACTGGTGATTTTGCAACGTTATCTGGACGGGCACGCGGAAATGACATGCTGTATCAATCAAACCGGTAGGACCGTGGTATCTTGAATAAACGATGATAAGCAACGGGACGACAAATGTACATATATCCAGCAATGCGCCGTCGATATTCCGGGATTGTTGCCGGAACGCGGGGCGCGAGAGAGCCTCCCGAGCGGCGCGTACCGAGGAAAATCGCGACGCGAAACATGTCCGACGATTCTTACAGCGTGAAGCTGCGATTTCGAAACGGTACGATTTTTATCTGCAGAGACGCGTTGCGTCGTCCTCCCCGGCGAAGGGAACGGAAGTAGAACGAACACTCTCGGACACGCAAGACGAGCGTCGCGGTAAATGTCCTTGTAATCGTTTCTCCAATCCTTTTCTTAATTATAAATTCTAATTCGCGTCCTCCTTTATTCGTCGAGTCAGCGATCGATATTCGTCGAATATCGGAAATCATCGTTAATCGGCCTGCTTTAAGGCAGACTTAAGACTTTTAAGAAAATTGGCCAATCATGGAAAAAATTTTGAGACGAAGAACGATTTTGTTGAAAGGTCTAAAAATTTTACTGAATACAGATCTGAAAATTATTTCTTGTTGAACCATTAAAGAATTTTGTTTGAATGTTAAAAATGGTAAGCATTGCTATAAAACGTTGTGATATTCTAGCAATTACTTTGACTTTCTCCACAAAATTATTTTGATTATTGAACAAAAATTATTTTCAGATCTGGATCCAGCAAAATTGCTCTTTCCGCTAATCGATCGTTCATCTCACGCGAGAAAAATAATCGATTGTGATTGGTCAATTTTTTAAAGTAATCTCTCATTAAATCTTAAGGCGATGCTGGAAGGTCGCCGTATTTAGTGATATTTGTACGAGGTCCATAAAGCAGTCTGCTCAATTTCATGACAACATTTGATTAATATGAAAATTCTACAGTTTATATGTGCAAATTGAAAGTATGGCACCCTGCGGACAACAATAAAGAACAACACTGAATTGTTAGAACTAAGATAAAAGCCTATAAAAAAAGTTATTCACTTTTAAAGATTTCATGCAGATTTTATCGACCTCGTACAAATATCACTAAATATGGCGACCTTCCAGCATCGCCTTAAGTCTCAAGTCTCATTGTGTAAACGCCGCTTAAGGCAGCTTTGTTAAGGCAGTCTTTCTTTTTTATCTGTATCGACATTTCCGCGCGACCGTCAAGTTGTCTGATCGTTAGCCAATCGTTAATGATCTTAAGTAGAGTACTCAAGTAGCCTAAGCGACTCGTCGTGTTACTCGTGTGTGCTTTCGAATGTAGAACCCAAACGAAGGAGGGTTAAAACGCTCGACCCGATTCAATCGCAAAACGGAATCGCACCGTTTTGTTTCACCTTGAGCCGCGCGACCGTTCCATTCGCGCGGCTCACTGATCCCATTAACGCGGCTCCCATATCCGCGAAGCCCTACGCAAAAATACGTAGAACTTCTCTCTTTGATACGTCTCATATATGTGACTGAGTGAAGTGCGTCTCACAGTCGCGACATCACGACGATATGTGCGAGCAGGGCAGCTCGGTCAGAGCGAGGATAGCGTTGTTGGAGGGTGAATACTTATCAGACACAGGTTGCGTTGTCGCCAGTCTTGGAAGTGATCGTGTTTGCATCAGTCGAGTCGTTATTCTGTCGAAAAGAAAAAATAATTCACAGAGTATCGCTTCACTTAACCGGATAGATCATCGGAAAAATCTTTGCCTTCCGTCTTATATCTCTCAATTATTCCGAATAAAAATATATTCTTTCATTAAAATTTCGTAATGAAACAGTTTAATTAACGCTGCAATTTTGTAATGAGGCTGAAAAGCGGAGTGAACGAAATTATTCAACTTCATGCACGTAATTATCGTTACAAACAAAACATTTAAACGGTGGTCTAACGCGTCTAATTCATTCTTTCAATACCGTGGAGAAATTGAATATTATTTATTTAATTATTTATAATACAATATTTTATCTTTAATTTCAAGATTTATCCTCTCGAATTCTTCGAAAAAGTGAAACGACTTCTTGTGTGAGGAGTGGAGATTTATTAGAGTATGAGCGATGCTCGTACGATTGTCGCGCAAATACGATGTACCATTTGAGTCTTGATCTCATTGTCAGGGGATCGTTTATCGAATTTGCATTTTTCTCTTTCAGGACGAAAAATGGCACCGGTTCTGGGCGTGCCGCCTCCGCCACCACCAGCTCCTCACATGGGACCAGACGGCCTGATCTTGCCGAGGAAACCATATAACCCTTGCCTTATCTCCACTAGTCATAAGGATCTTCACAGGGAGTTGCTCTTCAATCAGAAAATGTAAGTCGAGTCGCTTCAAAATTTTCATTCGTTAAAACGCAAAATTACTTTAAGGAAAAAATAATCTTTACGAGAATGTTTACAGTAAAACTAAATTGTAATTCTCGCAAGTTTGATAAACATTTTTCTCTTTATTCGATTTAAATAATTACGTAAAATAAAAAATAGAAACTTAGAAACGCTATTACTGTTTCTTCTCTGTCAGAATTACGGCAGAATTAATCGCAGGATGTTTTAAATTTCCTTTCTTGAGGTTTTTTAATATAAAGTTTTCTCTTAATAAATTCTTTATCTAAAGTTTCTCCGAATGTCTTACAATTCCATTATTTCTCCTACGGTGAGCTCTTTACGGGTGAGGAACTCGTTCGGGTAGACAATTTCTTTTATCCGGTCTGCGGCGAGACCGGAATTTCGAGCGCGAGAGATCCTCCCTAAAGTAAATACTTTTTACCGCTTCTCTGCCCCCCGCCCTCCCTCCCCCGCGCGAAATTAATTAATATATTAATTAATACTGCGAGAGTGGTAATATTCGCGATGAAAATGGAAAGCCGATTAGCCGCGTGTAAAAACTTCCTGATGAAAGCTGGCACTGCTGTATGTACATATTTACAACGAATTTATTTTTATCGCGCGCGCGAATCCGAGCGTGATCGAAGTATCAGATCGCGGACTAAGTCCGAGTAAGAAGTTCGCGCTTGTAAGAACGTTATTTCTCGCGCGATTACGTTTTACACGCGCTTATTCTCGATCGCGGTCAATCGAGATATAGAATCGAATGTAACGTTTCCACGTTAATTATCTCCCTGTTTACGTCTAATCAGTATATACGCGATCGCGCGCTCGTAGCGCTCTTGAGCGCACCGCACCCGCGATCCTTCACGCTTCGGTGAAATTAAGCGGTTCACGCTTACCGATTTTTACCTTGGCACGTAATTCACGCCAGTTCGCATTCACGCGTGGCTTTTCCACTTGCAGGATCGGGACAACGTAATACGGTGCGTTCCTTGTCTCGTCCGTAAAATCAACGCATCCTTATTTTTACGCGTGCAAAACTCCACGTGTTTTACGTAAAAAACTTTTGCAAATTTTTCGTACGTTCGATTTTATCTTCGATATTCATTGACTCTCTAAAACGCTTCAATTTTTATTTATTACTCACTGAAGGGGGGGGGGAGGAGATTATTATTACATAATTACAGCAGCGAAAGCCGCTCTTCTTTTTAATCGGAACGGATCCATTAAATACGGGCTTCTCTTCCTTTCTGCAGCGGCAGGAACGTCTTGAACCAGAAGAGCGAGCTGCAGCGTGCCCTGGAGAAGCAGAGGGAAGCCGCGTCGAGGAGGGAGGCCGAGAGGATCCGTGAGGAGAGTTACAAGGACGATCCCAGGACCGCCTTGCAAAGGGCGATCGAGCAGAGAGCAAGACACATTCAACTAACGGTAATCCGAGATTTAACGCGCACAATTAGCTAATCTTTTTCCTTGAAATTATATTGTACCTTTGGGTTTCTCCGATCCTGACACCTGAGTCTCCTTACATTTCCAAATCCTCGAAAAAGATTATAATCGAAAAAGGTACTCAGTTTCTCTAGATAAATTTATTTAAGCGAAATCCTAGTCCCCTTGAGGAAGATTATCGATTATTTGATATCTTAATTCCTCAGTTCCTAAGATCCTCAAACTCTGAAATCTTTAATTCGGACGATCAGATGTCTGACAATTGTTTCGTTCTATCACGAAATTACAAAAGACACGCGAAATGCAGTAATTCCCAATTGAAATGCGCAGCTGTTTATCAAGCTAAACTCCGCGTACGCGCTGGATCTATTATTAAACGAAGAATTCTCATTATTTACAGCAGGAGCAATCGCGGTCGACGACGGAGCCGCCGAGCAACCTCCTGATAACGGCGAGGGCGAAGTTAAGGCCGCGCACTGAGTCGCAGTGAAGCCGGTGAAGATCGAAGGTCGCGCAAACCCGCCCGACGTCGCGCTCACATCACCCGGGTGAAGGAGAGGCGATCCCGCTCGAACGGGCGGCTCCGCTAATTTCACCCTCCGGCGCCTTATCGATCGCAATCAGTGTACATAATATGCATACAACCCGATAGGATTTCCTTGGCACGAGGATTATTAGCGGCGTCATTTGGCGCGTGGAGAGGCGCGCGTGTGTTTTAACAGGCGTTAAGGTCTTAATAGGCGTTAAGATAACATGATGAAACGTGTAGCGTAGCGCGCGCGCGCGCAATTGGTCGCTTATCGCGAGAGCAAGATCGCCGGGGAAATCTGTCTCCGTCTGAAAAAAAGGTATTTAACGCGCCACGTCGCCGCGTCAATCGTCCGCCGTAAAATCATTCCCAAACACCAAGCGCGAAGGACCACAACCAAACGACACGCGTCGTATCTCTCGAAGATTAGTCGCTATCTTTATGACGTGTCGAGTTTAGACGTCGTAAATTACGGTGTCGTATTGCGCGTATTGCCGCGGATCAACCGCGCGGGCCCTCAAGTGGTGATTCTCGTGTGTAAACATGCGTCTCGCATATCGGGTGTTCTCGTTGTACAATACAATCAGCAACCAATCACGTGTCTTCGTATAATAGTAGATCAGCGTGTGCCGAGCTTAGCCATAGATATATAGATTTGCCGATTTGTGTATCCAATTGAAAATCGCCCTATTAATGAGGATGTGTCTCATCGCATGTGCGCGTTAACTGTTAAATTAAATTTAATTCAATTTGATTAAAGTTATATTTATAGTTAGAGTTCTTAAAAGAGATTAGTGCAGATAATTTCAGACGAAAATATTATGGTGTGAAATACGCGATTGACACACAAACGTGGATACTTTCTTATCAATATGGCGGCATTCAATTAGAGATAAGTAGGTCTGTTTTTTTTTTATAGCTGAACTGGCTACACTAATTCAGAATTTATCTTTCTTCTTCCAATGTAGAAAGAGAAAGATAAATTGCGAACTAGTGCAGCAGTTCAGCTATAGAAAACAGACCTAAAGAATACTATGGTGGAAGATAGAACATCAGCAATCTATCTATATATCTATTAGCGCTTGACGACCAATTAGTACGTCGACGCGACAACGTGATTATGTTACGGGCAATTATCGGGTAAATGCGATAATGCAGTTGTATCGCACGTATATGAATGTCGACTCGGATGTAATAACCGGCGTATTTTTTCTTACGGAGAACGGAGGAGACTTCTCCGTCGCGAGGGCATCGGCGACGCGATAAGTGCACACACAGTAGGACAGATCGACAATAGATAGTAGCGGTAGACGGCGAGATAATGCGAAAGAATTTATTCGTGGACGACGTTTGTCGGGCGTTACTCGAACGGGAGACACTCGTCTCCGCTCCGAGCCTTTGATCTTAAGCGATACTTAACATTCTCTTTAATTTGGGAATATATACAAAATTATGTCGCCAAAATCGTCGACGGCGAGTACTTGCCAAGGGTCGCTCTCGAAACATAGGGCAGCGATAATAAAATCTAACGTTTCGTTACAAGCAAAATGACACTGTTTTGCGTCGTTTAGGGTTAATCGCTGGAGCACGAATCGCGAACGCCCGGGTATCCGCGTCTCCGGACGTGGAGTCTCTTCGTGCCGAAGGCGACGATCCCTTCCCCCGCCTCTAGGAAGTCACGACGGTGTTTTCCACGATCTTCGACGCAACTTCGGGCACGGAGAAAGAGTGTATTTTGTACGAAGCTTAGATCGCTGACGGTGGCATTATTTCGTTCTCGTTTTCGGTTCAACACACGGAATAAATAAACCTGTTTACAGTAAACACATAAGAATTCGCGATTCCGGGAAAATATATGCGACGTGAAAATCGCACGATTCACCGTTAAAGTTCCCGATTTGTCGCGGTGGCTTCTGATGCCGTGATTCAGCGCAACTGTATCAACGGGAACATTTCCAGATTTGCTTATGCGAATTAAAATTACATCGTTGAATGGAAGTGATGCCATCTGAAAGTGAAAGTAGTTTCCGCTCGGAGACGAGAGACGAATAAAGTCAGGACCTCCGTGGGACCATGTGTTCTTGTACTTCTCATTACACGGCAGTGAGAGAAAAATCCGACGTCTGCCTTGCATAGTAACAATTATTATTAATCGTATTTAAGTATCGAATCGACGTTAATATTAAACTATATTTCTCATGGCTCCATTAAGTTTTTTTTTTTTTTCATTTTTGACGAATCCTGCGAAGGCGCGCAGCGAGCGTTAGGTCGAAAATAAAAATGTAAGCCGTTAAGTTTGTTATAACTTTAATTTATCAAGCGCGATCCACGCGAGGATCATATATATATATATATACATATATATATATATATATATATATATATCTCGCGCTTAAGTGCGTAAGAAAATATTATCTGTATCCCCAAACCGATAGACGAGCCACACAAATGGGAGGATACTTTCGTTTTTTCTTTCTTCTTTTGTACAGTTGTCACGTGTATGTATATGCTAAACTCTACGTTTGTCGTTTCTAACATAAACTTTAACCACTGAATATATTCAGGACCTTGAGAGATCGTCGCAATGATAAAATCTCGGATTCCAAATATATTTTATTCAACACTAAACATCAAACCCCCGTCATTTCCATTCCAACGTGTAAGGAACCAAGTAATAAAGTGGATTAAAAAAAGAACGTTGCGAGAAATATAACAGCGAGTACAGATCCTTTTTTGTCGAAGTACATGTACTAGTGAAAATAAAAAAAAAACGGGAAAATGTAAGAAACGTATATCTCTAAGCGCCACACGGTGACATCTGGCGTTCTGCAGACGTTGCCGGTGACGTTTTTGTCGTTTATGTCGAAACTCGCGGCGTCGCGACTTTACGTGGTCAAAGAAAAGAAAGATAGCAGTACATCACACTCAGAAACCACGGTCGCTAAACGTATTACAATGATTACTCTTAATCGCATCGAACACTGTGCGGAATACGCGATGCTTCGACAATGATGTTACATCGAGATTAAAATACACACCTTGAGACATCCGACAATAATTCACGGTGAAAACAACGGTCGCGACTTTTTAATAATCGTCACCGCGGGAAATAACTTCTTTACATGTGGGGCGCAGAACGAGCGTGTGCTCGAACTGAGCGGTGTAGCAGCCCTTGACGTCGACCAACGGCGGGTACGCCTCCACGGCGCCCTTCTCGCAGAGATCCTTCAGCGCCATTTGGTACTTGGTGCAGCCGACGCGGTCCAACCAGCGCTTGCAAAATGCCAAAGTACCTGAAACGCGAATTATTCGAAAATTACGAGCGTTCGAGCACCGAGATTAAATTGTTGTTATTAAAATTGGTCAGAAAGTTTTATCGTATAAATAAATTCGTAAATACGAAAAGACTTTCTGGCCAGCCTAATAATTATAGCTTTTGTAGGTCAATCAAATATTCCTTCAATTTCAGGCTTCTTACCGAAGTGCTTGTTAATAGTGTTGAGAAGAGACTTGCTGCTCTGCAATCTCAATGGCACGAAACCGGCGTCGAAACTCTTCATGTAGTGCGAGCATTCCATGTCGTCGTGGACCACGCCTCTACCGGTAGATCCGAAGGTTTCGATCGCGTAGAACTCGTTTTCCTCCATGCGAATTGCCTCGCCGCCTCTGACTATCGGCACCGTTTTCCCGGCGTGTATGCGGTAGGGTGAGATCGAGTGGCCGTTCAGATTCCTAATCGATTTTACCTGTAAAAGGTTCAGTTGATTGAATCACGATCTTTGCCGGTTTTAATACTGATTTCTCTTTTCAAATATTTTCGCGCGATTAAATGTCAAATTAAAGTTTGGACTTGCGACAGAACTGTAGGAATTTCATACATTCTCGGCTAAAATCAAGCTACTTGCTATCAAAGATAATTGGATCTCATAAATCCAAGTAAGAAAATTAAATAGGTTCAAAAGTGATATTTCGCATAAATCGCATTCTATGTATATTTCATACCTGATACGTCTTGCCGTCCAGTTCCACCTCGTACGATTCCATGACTTCCTGAATAGCGGCACCAACGTCGCACAATTGCACGTCAATACCGGCGGCCTTGATACCGGTGTTGGTGGCGTCGCGGACAGCCTCGATCAGCTTGTCGTACTTGGGATTGAACGTCAGGGTGAACGCGCAGTCGATGATACGGCCGTTGATGTGAGTGCCGAAGTCGATCTTGGTGACGTCGTCGTACTCGAGAACGGTCGGATCGCCGGCGTTCGGGGTGTAGTGGGCCGCGCAATGGTTGCGGGAGCAACCGGTCGGGAAGGCCAGTCCGGCCAGGAGGCCGTCCTCGCCTATCAACTTCCGAGCGGTCTCCTCCAGCTCGTTGCAAATCTCTATCATGGTCATTCCCGGCTTGATCTGCAAAATTAAAGAAATACATTCGCAAGACCGCGCGACTTATTATCATTTGCGCAACAGATGTAGCTCGATGTTTACTTTAAAATCTTACGTAATCTACATTTTGAGAATTAACAACTTGTTTCACATACCCATTTCATGATGTGCTTCCTCGTCTGTCGATGCGCCTCGGCCGCCTGTCTCGCCTCATTGTAAATATCATTGTGCATTCTGTCGAGGGCGCGCGCCTCCTCGCTCGTGAAGCGCATCTTCGCCATCCTGTCGTCTATCCCGGCGGAGCCGTGAACCATCACCTGCCCGACTGGAAAATTGCCGTCCGGGAATAATTCCGACACGGGAATTCTCGGCGGATCCGTCTGCTGCTTAATGCCACCCTTGTCTTTGGGTTTGCGCTTCTTCTTCTTCTTCTTCTTGGCCTCCTCGTTCTCGCCGTTGTTCTCGGTCGCCTCAGCGGTCGCCTCGGTGGTCACCTCGGCGGTGCCTAAAAATTTCAATCGAATAATTTGTTGCGGCATGAACATTTGTCGAATGCTATTTAATGTTCAATTTCAAAATCTATAATTGTAGGTACAAAAATATAGGGAAACTCCACTGACGATACCTTCGGCCACTGCGTCCTCATCCTTGGCCTTATCGTCTTCCCCTTCCGGCACATCTGCACTGGCTTCTCCAGCACCTGTACGAACATATCCATTATCAATATTTTATACGAGATCAATAATGTAATTTTTTTTATCGAAAGCTGACATATATATATATATATATATATATATATATATATATGAATTTTACAGAGTTCAAAAGTTCCACTTAGAATCAAGTTTGAAATTACAGAAAGAGAGCACTAGATATATGCTAGAGGCAAAATATGTGTTCTATTTTCCGCGACTGGCAGTATTTTCAATGTCAGACTTGTGTTCATTACGCACGTTTCGGACTTAAATAAAATTCGATAACAACAAACGCGAGGATCTTTATCATTTAACGCGGCATTTATCAATGTCGTTAACATAAATACGTTTTTTCCACGTCACATTGCACGCGGGGAAGCGACTGCCGAGAGCCTTGAAACTTGTCAAATTTATTACTCCGCATATTTAAGGGAAACGTCGCGAATGAGTTTGTGGAGCGAGCTGATCGTCCCCCGGTGACTTCGCGATCGTTGCATCGCGGCGTGACGACGAAAATCCGTTGAATCGTCAGATGCGGACCGCGTGCGGCAAAAAATCGAGGCGTGACACTCGGGGACACACGTTCGCCGTTTAAGAGCAATGCTCGTACAGAACGCACCGGCCTTCTTCTTCTTTTTTTTCTTCTTCTTCTTCTTCGACGCCTCCGCCGCCCCGGTCTTGTCCTCGACGTCGACGATCTCGTCTTTCTCCTCGTCCACGAGTTTCTCGGCGGACTTGCCGACCTCGTCCAACACGGCCGCCATTTTCGCGAATGATGAGTTGATGACCAAACAATGCAGCGGCGCGCGGAACTCCGGAGTCCGGCCGCTCTGCCCGCGACTGCGCAAATAAAAAAACGTGGGAGAATCGTGCGGAGTAAGATTACCGATCGCCAGGCGGACGGCGAACGTTTTTACCGATTATGTGATATGCAAGATGTATTAATATATACATACATACATATGTATATGTATATGATATGTATACATGTATATGTATAGTATATACATATATATATAACTTAAAATTAGAATTTTCTTATACGAACAAATAACAACATATTTTCAATTTACGAATTCAAAATTTATGTGTTTATACAGTCAAACCTCGATAATTCGAACCTCTATAACTCAAAATATGTATATATGTATATATATATATATATATATATATATATATATATATAATATATAAAATGATATAATTTAAAAAGAAGTGCCAGTGTAAAATTGAATTTAAAAACATTTATACTTTTAATTTTCCATAAGTAATATATATCTAACAATAAGATAACTTTATCATTATTATACAGTTATATTTTATAGTGATAACAGCGTTTATGACCGTTCTAGGGCAAGCCCTCTATAAGAACAATCAGAACAATTAAAAATATATAAGTACATACAGAGAAATACAAAAATATAAGGATGTACAAAATGAAAATAACAAAAATAATAAACTAATAAAAAGAGTAACATGATATAAATATGCGGGAAAAGTAAAATATATTATAGATGCAAATAAAATTTAAAAAAAGATGAAAAAAAAAGAAAAAGTTATCGACGAAAAGCAAATGAAAATTAAAGTAACGTAGTAATACTAAAAGGAGAAATAAAAATAAAATTAAAAATAATAAGCAAAGAACGTAAGATAATTAAACAGCCGCGCTCCGCCGCAGATGACAGCTAAAGAAAGAAGCAGAGAGAAACCTACTGATTGTTAAAATTATTTAACGTTTATATAATTATTTAATGCCTTTTTGCACTGTTTGCGTTAAACACTCTTTGTGCACGTTTCTAATTTCATATTTTAGCATTTCACTTAGATATTAT
This sequence comes from Wasmannia auropunctata, assembly GCF_000956235.1. Classification (NCBI taxonomy): domain Eukaryota; kingdom Metazoa; phylum Arthropoda; class Insecta; order Hymenoptera; family Formicidae; genus Wasmannia; species Wasmannia auropunctata. The sequence continues at coordinate 208,713 of NW_012026841.1, read as the reverse complement.
AGTTTTGATTAGTTCATTACACAAGCATTGTGTTTTAATATACATGTTATTCGAAAATCAGTCGCGCGGTCATGTATACGCAACTTTGCCTTTCTCGATCGCAACAATATATTTTAAAACAATTTATTATTTAATTTTTTTCGAGAGAGTATGTATGTCTTTCATTAAAAAACGTATGATATTGCCAAGTTAAAAATGAGTTTTTGAGATTGCCGTCGTAATTCAAAACTTCGTTTTTTTAAATCAGCTTTAGCAAAAATTCTATAAATCACTTTATCGTTTAATTTTTTTGAAAAAGCATATATCTAGCATTAAAAAACATATAGCATTGCTGAGAGAAAGATATTTTTCGGTAATCGTCCAGCATCGCTTGTCTACACTTTCCCCGTAATGCAAAAATATTACGAAACCTTTATTTATCGTTTTTAATTCTTTTTGAGCATGCTTTACATTATTAAACGCATGGCATTGCTAATATGTATAAAGATATTTCTCGTGAATCATTTGGTATCGCCCGTTGGTATTTGAAATTTTGTCAAACATTTTATTATTCAATCATATATTCCGAAACTTTTTTATTATTGAAATGTTTACAATATTAAAATAAATTAACGTTTTTAGAATGTTAAATTGACTTCTTTTTATCGGGATTTATTATGTAATATAATTACAACAATTTTTATTGTAAAATTATTTGAATGATTACATACCATTTTATTAATATACTTATATATATACCTGGACTGTGTGATTCTTTCTTATATACTTTGATGAAAATTCAAAAACAGTATAGATACATTTGGACATATCTGGGGCTTCGTCTTTCTCGTCGATTGTCAATGCCATTGTGCATTATTTATAAAAAGCAAATATGTTTTGTCGTTTAATTCTCTTCGAGAGAATATGCGTTGCAGAGGTTGCACTAGCAAACGCATGGATAACAAAAAATATTTCTCATAGTCATGATTCATTCCGTGTCGCGCGTTGCTTAATTATTGATCGCAATTATGAAACAATATATTCTAAATTTTTTTTTGAATTTATTAGAAAAAAGAATGCTTTTTTTATTAAAGAACATATATAACATTGTTAAAAGTATTTCTATAAAATCTTTCGGTTTCTCGGCCGCGTCTCGATGTACAAAAAGCTCCGCTTTACATGTCGACTTATATTATTATAGGCAGCAATATTTCAAAACACTTTAGGGATGAATTTTTTTTGAATGCAATGTTCAAGAAAACATGTTTTGTAATGACAAGTACATGACATTGTTAAATTAAAGATATATTTTTCTTGAGAGTCGTCTAAATACTCGTATATGTATGTATCTGTCGTCGAAGTTTCGCATTTCTACATTTGATCTACATGCATATAATATATGTGTGGAATGTATTGACTTGATCGTAGAAGGCTTTTATTTCCTTTTTATAAAATTAAATACTTAATTTTACAATCTTTCAATATATGAGAACTGCAAATGCAGTTGGAATTACAATCGGACAGTTGTAGAATGATTGAATATATATATATATATATATATATATATATATATATATTTATTAGTTATATACATTCTTACAAAAAACCAATATACTTAATATTGGAAATTACTTATTTTGAGGATTGGTCATCTTTTAATATTTATTCAATAACTATTACCTTCCAGTATTAAACTTCTATAAGAGCGTACATAATATACTCGTATATCTAATGTAGACCTGCAACCACCTGCAACCATCGGTAAGCGATTGCCCAGATGTAGATCGATGTTAACGTCTACACCTGAACGATCGCTTTACCGATGTGCTCGCCACGCAGTACGTCGATGAAAGCACGGAACATGTTCTCAAAGCCATTGGTTACAGTCTCGCGGCAAGAGAGCTTGCCATCACGAATGAGCTGCAGGTTCTTATCCATAATTTTTTCGTTCCAACAATTCGTCCTGTATGGAACGATAAAGCCCGTCACCTGATTGCTGCAAGTAGGCAATTTAGTGAATATCATGGGTTGTAGGATCGTGGACTTGGGCAAGGACCAGGAGTTCACATCGCTCGAGATGCTGATGCCCACGGCCACCTTCTGGCCGATCTTTATGCTATCTATGACATCGCTAGAAATTTCCCCGCCGACCTGTAAAGTTAATTAACGTGAATTAAATCTCAATAGTTAAGGGGAGAGGACAGTATGTTTTAATCAGTTTTTAATGGATTTTTTTAACGCAGAAACAATTCTATCAAAAATGTATTGAAGAAGTTAAAGATTGAAAAATAACAATTACAATTAATTTATACCCAATATGATTTAATTGATCGAGAAAAAGACGTGATATCTTATCAATGCGCACATTATCGAAGTAGTAATCCACGCCTTGAGGAAAGATCTTTTTTAGATTGGTCACAATCTGCGGCCCTGTAAAGTCCTTGTAATTGATGACGTAATCGAAATGTAGTTCCTCAAGCCACTTGCACTTTTTCTCGGAACCGCATATACCGATAACAGTCATACCCAAATACTTGGCAAGCTGTCCTACATGCGAACCGATTGCACCAGCGGCTCCGCTGATGATGATTGTCTCGCCGCGTTGCGGTTTGCATAACTCCGACAAGCCAAAATATGCTATGTTGCTGTAAATAAGAAAAAAGGAACTTTATGTAAATAGTTTATTTACTGTATACCGTTTTCTTCTTGTGTTATTGACTACAGAAATATATATTTAAGTATGTTTAATAAAAAAAAAAAATTTTTTTTTATCATAATTGGGCATATACGTATATTCTAATAACTGCATGTTGCCGGTTTATGATTCACGTACATAATCTACACAAAGTTCAAATGCAAATCAGCGTCGAGACAAATAAAAAGTATATTTATTCTGTGTCGCCTTTTAAATTTTACATGTTATTTTTTTCCATGAAACAATAAGCAAGCGAACGTAATTGCAGAGCGATCGCGTAAATATGTTTGTGAAAATCTTTACCCCGGCATTCCCAGCACGCCTAGGGCAAGGGACGACGGCAGGTCGCCTATATCCGGCAAAATGTACGTTGGCTGAAATGTCCCCACATAGCGTTAGATATTCATAATTAAAATGTTCGAAATCATATTTCTATTATTCCACATATATAATATTTACTATTATCTGGGCCGGGTCTTTGGCGGTCGGATCGACGATCGTGTGCGTTCTCCAGCCCAGATATCCTACGATCCTTTTGCCGACCCGGAAATCCGAATTCCTAGATTCTATGATCTTGGCGACCTGGCTGCCGATCATCGTAGTTCCAATCGGGAATCTTTTCACATAATTTCTTATATATGAGTCCACAGAAAAAAATTCAGCTTCCACGAGATATTCTAAAAAAAAAAAATATTTTTGATTACGGTGCGATTAATCACACAGTCAATTCCAGCGACTAAAGATTTTCCATTGACCAAATGCTGCCAGTGGCTTATGGTCAATCACAACTGCATGTTGTGCAATACATCATCTATAATAGTCGTGTTCGGGAAGCATACTATTAGCACTATTGCGCCATTCTGTTCTTGTTTTAATGAAAAAGATAACAATAAAAATAAATTAAATGACGTATAATAGTGCTGATAGCTCGCATGCAACTTTTCTCTCCCACTGAACAAAAAAGAGACATGTTAAATGGCGTAAGAAGTTTAAACATAAAAAAGACAAATTTGAGAGATAAACAAAGAAGTATTTTAATTATTTATTTACTTTTAATATAATCCTTACCGCGTAGCTTAGGATGACTTCCAAGTCTTCCAATATATAAAATCATCTTTCGTCTTACATTCTTTACTTGACAATTACAATTACTTATAATTTACATTATGATAAACGAAAAAATATTATATAATATAAAATTTGTTAATATAACAAATAAACCACTGCCTTTCTAATTTTTTGCTTACGAAACAATGCTTGTGAAAAGATATAGGAATTAAAGAGCAATTGGATAATCACGCGTATAATTACACATATTTATTAAATAACGCGCTTATCGACGCTTTCATATGTTCGTACAATGTTTGTAATTTTGTGTCATTTTTTCCTACCTCCATTTCTTAACGACCGCAGCTCCTCTTCCACCAATCGTAGATCCGTCGGATTTGGTTCGTTAACAAAATAATTTGCTATTACGTATTTCCTCGCCTTCATCTTGCGGGATTGCGTCGAAAACTATCGGATCCAAAAGCCCTTCGAGTTTGGTCTTGTCGCTGATTTTACCTGCACCGTTATCGCGAAGAGGATGACTAACGGCGGACGTGATATAGCAATTGGTCGTGATAAAGCGACAAGGGTTCCACGATGACAGCTCACGCTGCACTGCTTTGAACATGCACTTGATCGTCTTTACATGAACCGTTTAAAGCTCACGCTCACTTATCAAATAAGTTTTTCCTTAAAGAAAAGATAAGCAGACTGATCAAATTTCTTCAGAATTGTATCCGGTAATTTATGAATCAAACAGTTTGAATTATTATATCTTATTAACAAGATTCTCTGCAAGAACAGGCGCTATAATATGAAAGCTTTGGACGGAGTTATTGCACTAATAATGCAATAGAATGCGATTAAAGAGTTAATTTATTTTCATCAAAAATGCAAATTGTGTAATACAACGCTACATATAATTGTACCATATTTATCGAAGAAGAATTCTTATCAATCAGAACGTGACTTAAACGTGACGTGGAAATTCGGTAGATCTGCAGATGTACAATGCACGTATAATATATGTATGAACGGCCGTTTTCTTTTTGCAATACGCAATTAAAAGTTACAGATAATCTCAACAAATCTCTAATAATCAAATAAAAATAGTAGACTCTATGAAGCATTAATACAATTCACGTTTAAATTAATTCGTTCTAGTTCGCATTACAAAATTTATGCGCCCTACATCATACCTATAATGCAATTCAAATTCATTATAATTATATACAGACATTGCGGCACTTAATTGCTGCGCCGAACTTTGAATTGGAAATCGAAAAGGTCGTTTCGTATAAGCAAACCCAAAATCTCTCCAATGGAAAAGAAGAAATACTTACAAAAAATAATTCACACACAATTCACGTTTTTAAAATATTTGAACAATATTTCTAAACCCATGATACTATATATAATTTTGCAGCAATATTTATAAAATATTACACAAAAATGATAAAAAAATATACGTAATATTAACGTTTAAAAAAATAGGTAGTAGTTGATATGGTTCTTCTTAATTGTTTTGTAAGGATATATACGGAGTGTATATCGCAACGTCGATCGACGTTGACGTCTACGCCTGGACGATCGCTTTGCCGACGTTCTTGCCGCGCAGCATGTTGATGAAGGCATCGAATATATTCTCGAAGCCTTTGGTCACGGTCTCGCGATAACGGAGCTTGCCCTCGCGAATCAATCGCAGATTATACACAATTCCCTCGTTCCAACGATCCGCCCAGCGTGGAACGACAAAGCCCTCCATCTTCAATTGGTTGAACACCATCACGGGTTGCAGGATCGTGGACTTGGGCAAGCTCGAGGAGTTCGCGTTATAGCTCGAGATGCTGCCACACACGGATACCCGGCCGAACAGCTTCATCTGGTACATAACATCGCTAGAAATATCCCCGCCGACCTGTAAAGTTAATTAACGCGAATTAGGCCACAATAGTTAATCACAGAGAGAAGATATATGAATAATATCTTATGCAATAGTGTTTCAAATGGATTTTTCAAAGCCGAAAAAATTCTGTCAAGATGAGCGTGCTGTAGAAGATAAAGGTTGAAAATCAATGATTTATACGCGATGCGATTTAATTGATCAAAAAAATAACGCGATATCTTATCAATGCGCACATTATCGAAGTAGCAATCCACGCCTTGCGGAGCGGCTTTGCGTAAACTGGCCGCGACCGGCATGGTCTTGTAATTGATGGCGGAGTCGAAACCCAGTTCCTCAGTGAGCCACTTGCACTTCTCGTCGGAGCCGCATATACCGATCACAGTCATACCCAGATCTTTGGCAATCTGGCCCACGTGCGAGCCGACCGCACCAGCGGCTCCGCTGATGACGATTGTCTCGCCGGATTTCGGTTTGCATATCTCCAGCAAGCCGAAATACGCCGTGTTGCTGTAAATAAAACAAAGAGAGCTTCGTATGAATAATTTATTATTGTATCTATCTTTTTTTTTGTGTTATTGACTACAGAAATAGATACTTATCTCTAATGGCAATATCTAATTTAATAACTGCAATGCATTGAACCGGTTTATGTTAATTTACATAATCTACACAAGGCTCAAAGTTTAAATGCAAGTCAGCATTGCGACAAATGAAGAATAAATTTATTTTGTATCGTAGCGCCTTTTAAATTTTACTTGTCTCTTTTTCCGTGAAACGATAAACTAGTGCACGCCACTATATAGGGCAATCGTGTGAGCAGGTTTGCGAAAATCTTTACCCCGGCATTCCCAGCACCCCTAGAGCAAGGGACGACGGCAGATCGCCTATGTCCGGCAAAATGTATGGTGATTGCTGGAATGTCGCGTCTTTGGCGGTCTTTTCATTGACGATCGTGTGCGTTCTCCAGCCCAGGTTTCCAACGACCCTTTTGCCGACCGGAAAATCCGGATTCTTAGATTCTATGATCTTGGCGACCTGACTGCCGATCATCGTGGTCCCAAGCGGGAATCTTTCCACGTACACTCTCATGTATGGGTCCACAGAAAAGTACTCAGCTTGCACGAGATATTCTAAAAGAGAAATAAATATTTATTTTTTCAAAAAGTAATTTATTGACTTATTATAAAATTAATTTAATGTCGATAATGAAAAGAGCCAATAACAGAGAATATTAAAAATTTTCAATTTATCTTTAGCAAATTAACAAATTCCTATTATGATAGGAATTTATGACAGTCATGGTTATATAATATATAATAATATATTATCTATAATGGTTGCGTTCGAGGAGCGTACTATTAGCACTATCGCGCCATTCTGTTCTTGTGTTTAATGAAAAAGATAACGATGAAAATAAAATAACATATAGGTAATATAATGCTGATAGAGCGCAAGCTTTGCTCTGCCATTGGACAAAAAAATGAGACAAGATAAATGGTGTGAGAAGTTGAAACATAAAAAAGGCATGTTTAAGAAACAAGCAGTTAAATAAATTTTTCATTTTTTTTTATATGAATATGAATTTATACTAATGTAATATATAATTTATGTTAACATAACAAATAAATCACTGTCTTCCTAATTTTTTCTCAAAGGGTCCATTTATAATCAACATTGGTTGTTACACAAAATAATTGATCTTAAGACTGAATGACGTTTTGCGCAACTGTTGCGTAAAATCAAAATGTTTTTAATTTTTTTTGTCCAAAATGCTTGTTTCATAAATTATTTAATTATTTTGGGAATGATAGTGTTGCATAAATTTGATAATTGAAGGGGCCCATTTACGACCAATCATTTTGCTAAAAATTGCTTGTTGCACAAAATGATTAATCGTGAATAGGACTAATTAATGGTTTGCGCAACTGTTACGTAAAATCAAAACCTTCCTGATATTTTTTTTAGCAAAAAATGAGCAACGCTTGTTAAGCAAATTATTTAATTGTTTTGTGAATGATGGTGTTGCATAAATTTTTTTACTTAAAATCTGACAAAGTGTACTATAATGCTTAATAAATAATTAGTTTTCAGTGTATGGGTATAGAAATTATACCTCAGGCTTTAACACTGGCTTAGTGACTTTACAAATTGTGATTCTTATACTAGCTAAATTTCAAAAAGAAATTTGATCAATAAAAAAGAAAGAAATGTCGAATGCTCCATTTGCGCGAAGTTATGCATTATCAGAAGCAGCGCTCACTAATAAATCTTTCAAATGTTTGTAAATGTAGCACGTTTTTACCACTCTTCTATCCAAAATTATTTACGTTTCCTTTTTGAAGCCTTTTCGGAACTACAATGCAAATATTAAAGCTACGTAAGCTTCAATATAGTGTTATCTTTATTTTAGTATTTATATTAATTTAAATAATGCTGTAACTAGTACGAAACAAACACCATTAACAATTAACTGTACAAAACTAAATTTTGCGCAATAAAACGTCAGCGTGTGTAGAATTTTATGTTACGCAAATATTTTTTGCGCAAAATAATTGATCGTGAATGGACCCCTTTACGGAACGATGCTCGCGGAGAGATACAGGAAGAAGCAATTGGATAATCACGCGTGTATAATATAATCATACCTATTTGAAATAACGCGCTCATCGACGCCTTATATGCTCGCACAATGTTTGTAATTTTGTGTTATTTTTCCCTACCTCCATTCTGCAACGGCGGCAGCTCCTCTTCCACCAATTTTAAATCCGTCGGCTTCGCTTCATTAACGAAATGATTCACTATTACGTATTTTCTCGCCTTCACCATTTTGCAAGATTACGTCGAAAACTTTTGGATCTAAAGGTGAACTCTTCGAGTTCGGTCTCGTTTGCTGATTATAACCACCGTTATCGTCACCGTTATCGCGAAGGGGACGACTAATGATGGTCGTGATAAGCAACAATGGTTCCACGATGACAGCTCGTGCTACACTGCTTGAATATGCTCTCGGGTCGTCTTTACATTCACATTCTACATGACTCGTTTACTGAAACCACGTGTTCGCGCTCACGTATCAAGTAGCTCTCCCTCTTAAAGAAAGGATAAGCAGACCGATCGAAGTTCTTCAGAATCCGTCATCCGATAATTTAGGAACTAAACAGTTTAAATTATCATATCTTATTAACAATATTCTGCAAGACGAACGCTATAATGAAATCTTTAAACGGAGTTATTGCAAAAACAATGCAATAGAATGCAATTAAGAGTTAATTTATTTTTATCGAAAATGCAAATTGTGTAATACACCACTACACATAATTATATAACTATATTTATCGGAGAAGAATTCTTATCAATTAGAATGCGACTTAAACGTGGAAGTTTGGCGGATCAGATATACAGTGCATATATAATAATGTATAAACGGCCGTGTCCTTCTCAGGGTATGCAATTAAAAGTTATACGAATAATTTCAACGGTTCCTTAAAATAATCATATAAAAATAGAAGACTCTATTATATTGTGAAGCATAAATACATTCCACTTTTAAAATAATTTGCCTAGTCGGTCTCACAAAATTTATGCTATATCATACCTATCGTGCAACTCAAACTTATTGTAATTATGTACAGACATTGCGGGACTTAATTATCACGTCAAACTTTGAATTGGAAATTGGAAAAGTAGTTTTATATACGCGAACCCAAAATCTCTCCAGTAAAGAAGAAATACTTACAAAAAATAATTCACGCACGGTTTATGTTTTTAAAATGTATTTAAACAATATTTATAAAATCATGGTACTGTATATATAATATATTGTGTAATATTTACAAAATATTATGCAAAAATAATCAAAAAATATACATAATATTAACATTTAAAAAAAATAGATTTAATGGTTCTTCTTGAATGTATACCGCAACGCCGATCGACATTGACGTTTATAGATGTCCAGGTGTACACACCTGGACGATCGCTTTGCCGACGTTCTTGCCGCGCAGCATGCCGATGAAGGCATCGAACATGTTCTCGAAGCCTTTGGTCACGGTCTCGCGATAACGGAGCTTGCCCTTGCGAATCAACTGCAGATTGTGCATAATTCCTTCGTGCCAACGATCCGCCCAGCGTGTAACGATAAAGCCCTCCATCTTCATTTCGTTGTACACCATCACAGGTTGCAGGATCGTAGACTTAGGCAAGGACGAGGGGTTCGCGTCGTAGCTTGAGATGCTGCCGCACACGGCTATCCGGCCGAACGGCCTCATCTGGTACATGACCACGCCAGAAATATCCCCGCCGACCTGTAAAGTTAATGAACGCTGTGGATTAGATCTTAATAGCTAAGCACAGGAGAGAAAAATGATATGTTTCAATCTGTTTCAAATTGAATTTTCAACGCGGAAAAAATTCTATCAAGAATATATTAAAGAAAATAAAGGTTAAAAAGTAATAATTTATAGGCGATACGATTTAATTGATCGAAATAAGATACGATATATTAGTGCGTACATTATCGAAGTAGCAATCTACGCCTTGCGGAGCGGCTTTGCGTAGACTGGCCGCGACCGGCATGGTCTTGTAATTGATGGCGGAATCGAAACCCAGTTCCTCAGTGAGCCACTTGCACTTCTCGTCGGAGCCGCATAAACCGATCACAGTCATACCCAGATCTTTGGCAATCTGGCCCACGTGCGAGCCGACCGCACCAGCGGCTCCGCTGATGACGATTGTCTCGCCGGATTTCGGTTTGCATATCTCCAGCAAGCCGAAATACGCCGTGTTGCTGTAAAAGAGAAAGAGAACTTCGTGTAAATAGTTTATATACTGTATATATCTTTTTTTCTTGTGTTAACTGCAAAAATATATACTCAATTATCTCTAATAAATGAAAAATGTATTTTTATCACAATTGGGCATATACATATATTCTAATAACTGTATGTTGCCAACTTCATGATTCACGTACATAATCTACACAAAGTTCAAAGTTTAAATGCAAGTCAGCGTCGCGACAAATAAAAAGTATATTTATTCTGTGTCGCCTCTTAAATTTTACACGTTATTTTTTTCCACGAAACGATAAGCAAGCGCACGTAATTGCAGAGCGATCGCGTAAATATCGCGTATATGTTTGTAAAAATCTTTACCCTGGCATTCCCAGCACGCCTAGGGCAAGGGACGACGGCAGGTCGCCTATGTCCGGCAAAATGTACGTTGGCTGAAATGTCCCCACATAGCGTTAGATATTTATAAAATGTTCGATTCCATTGTTCCATATATATATATATATAGTATTTACTAGTATTTGGGTCGCGTCTTTGACGGCCGGATTGACGATCGTGTGCGTTCTCCAGCCTAGGGATCCTACAATCCTTTTGCCGACCGGAAAATCCGGATTCTTAGATTCTATGATCTTTGCGACCTGACTGCCGATCATTGTGATCCCACGCGGGAATCTTTGCACGTACGGTCTCATGTATGGGTCCACAGAAAGATACTCAGCTTCCACGAGATATTCTAAAAAAAAAAAGAAAATATATATACAATATTGTATCAAAAAGTAATTTATTGTGACAGATAAAATTAATATCGATATTGAAAAGAGCTAACAATACCGATTTATAATTTATAATTTAATTATTAATATTAGCTTATATTTCAAGCCAAGAACACTATAACGTATATTTTTAATAATGTATATTGTATGATACATATTTTTATTTTTATTTTTTAGATGTTAATTATACCCTATTCTTGATCCATACTGTAGCCCTGACAGTGAATGGCGTTAATACTTCAAAACTTAATTAATTATGATTCAACGGAAATATATTCAAATTTATTTTTCACACGTAGAATTATTTACATATTTTGCATAATCACGGTTCAGAAAAATTGTATATTATGACAGAAAATGTTAAAAGACGAAATTAGCAAGCAATTCGCTAGCAGCTTTATCTTTGTGTATTTGCTATACTAATCCACTATCTATTACAAAATAAAACAATTCGTTCATTTATCAAGACTTAATACTGCATTAATATTTATATGCAAATTATATCTTGCCAATGTGCTAATGCGGAAAAAAGACATATAAGTTGAACACTTTTATGTTTCGTTCAATGAAATGTTTATACTATTTTCTTTTAACACAAGTCATTGTACAAGCATCGTTATCGTGCCGCGCAGCGAAATATATGATTTGTCATTGTGTTTATCCGCTTCATAAATCGAAAGTTAAACATTTATATCTTTAAAATTTAAATCTATAAATATTGGAAATCGACAGTACACTCTGCAGTAATATAAACTAATCAATAAAATATAAAAAAAAGATACTTGAAAATTATCTAATCACGACCGGATAACAAACGATAAAAATTCACAATTTGCAATAGACTGATAAAGTTGTAATATGAAGGATTCATTTGATAACCGTAAATAAAATATCTAAAAGCAAAAATTTTAAAAAAAATTAAGAATTTATCTACAATAAATGTATGAATTTCTATTCTGATACGGACATGACTTTGTAACGTATCATCTATAATACTTGTGTTCGAGAAGCGTATCCCATTTTGTTCTTGCGGACATTTATTTAGTGGAAAAGATAAGGATAAAAATAAAATACATAATAGCGCTGATAGCGCGCATGCAAATGTCTCACTTCTCTCCCACTGGCGAAAAAAAAGAGAAAAAATATAGATAGCTAAGAAGTTCAGGTATAAAAAAAAACATTTCATAATCATAAAGATAGAAGGTGTATATATTATACGATTTATACAATATATGTATATGAATATAACATATAACAAATAAACCATTGTTTTTCTCTTTTTTTTTTACAGAACAATGCTGGCGGAGAGATTCAGGAGGGGCAACTGAATAGTCACGCGTGTATTCTCGAATCTCCTATTTGAAATAACGCGCTTATCGACGCTCTTATATGCTCGCACGATGTTTGTGACGTTATATCATGATGTTATATAATTTTCTCCTACCTCCATTCTGCAATGGCGGCAGCTCCTCTTCCACCAGTTTTAGATCCGTCGACTTCGCTTCGCCCACGAAATGATTCACCACTACGTACTTCCTCGCCTTCACCATCTCGCGGGATTGCGTCGAAAACTTTCGGATACAAGGGCCCGTTGAGTTCGGTCTCGTTGCTGTGATTTCGCCGGCGTTATCGCGAAGGGAATGAGTAATGACGGTCGTGATAAAGCGACAATGATTCCACGACGACAACTCGCGCTGCACTACTTTGAACATGTTGTCCAGGATAGTTTTTATCGAACACACGAGCTGCTTAATATACGCGTATGCGTGGTATAACGTTCAGGTATAATGAGCGTATATCAAGCAGATTCTTCTTGTAGAGGGAGCAAGCAAGCCGACAAAGCTCTTCAAAACCTGTTATCTGGTAATTTATAGGAAACTGAACAGAAATTATTCGAATTATCACATCTTATCGACAATGTTTCTGCAAGACGAGCTCTGTAACGAAAGCTTTGGAATTATTACACTAACGCAACAAGAATGCGATTAAGAGTTAATATATTTTCATTGAAACTGCAGTTATATAATACAACGCTACACATAATTGTACCATATTTATTGGAGAAGAATTCCTGCCAATCAGAAACCTACATTAGAAGTTTGGCGGACAATATAATATGTACAGTTCATTTATATATATGAATGTTCTTCTCGTGATACTCAATTACACGTTATAAATAATCTCAACGGGTCCCTAAAATAATTATATAAAAAAAGAATATCTCTATCGAGCACTAATCCATTTCACGTTTCTAATAATTCGTTGTGGTTCGCTTCACAAAATTTATGCGCGCTACATCAGATCTACCGTGCAATTCGAACTCGTCGTCAATTATATACAGACATTGCGAGATTTGCCACGCCAAACTTTGAATTGGAAATTGGGGAGGTAATTTTGTATACGCAAATATAAAATCTCTCAGTAAAAAAGAAAAAATCTTTAAGAATTCAATATCATGTGATAAAGTCCCGCCGACTCATTTACCTATTTTGTTTTGCAGTGACTTCGTGGAGCGATAACGAAATCGCGACTGAAGTCCACAATCCATGTAATAACATTGACATCCGTACTTCAATATCGGAAATCTAAACGCTTGTATCTAATCTACAGGCTCGCCTACTTTTTTAAGGCAAAAACACAATAGCGCGATCAATGTCAAATCCACCACTTTGATCCGAATTATATCTTCTAATTTCGACTTATAAATACTTTATGGTCATGCAGTTTATTTTTATTTTTCTTCTACAACCTAGTTTAAAAATCAAATACAATTATTGAATTAACACAATGAAACAATTATTAAATTTTACAAATCGTAATGCTCAGCATTGTACGATATTAATTTACCGATATTAATATAACGAAGGCACTTCTCATGCCTTGCATTGCAGTCTGAAAAATAATAATCATTATATTCTTACAAAAAATTCTAATACTACTAAAAAAAACTTGATGTAATTCGATGTTATGTTACATCAGATATAATATTCCCTGAAATTTTTCGAAATTCAGCATCGTACGTCGCTTTATGGAGTTTCGGAGAATTATAAATGCAATCAAAATTACAAAATTGATCGGACAGTTGTAGAATGATTAATATTCAATATAACTTGCAGTATTAAATTTGATTTCTGTAAAGATCGATAAGTTATCGATCTTTACAGAATACTGCAAGTTACTTATATTGAATATTAAAAGCACTGTTGATATTTTAATTAAATACTTAATTAATTACTACACCTTCTAATATTAAATTTCCGTAAGGTATCAGGAGACGCGGTAGCATCTCCCGCAAGTATATTTTTTCACTAAATGACGATCAGTAGGCGTTTTTGTACTTAATTAACAGAAAACGCTACAGTGTATCCTTTACCGGACGGATAACGATTCTGTAGGAATAAATTATTATTTCTTTTAATTATATGGATAATATCGGTAAATTCCTAATCCGTGGAAAATAGACCTTAAAAATGTAAAAAAACCGCCAAGTATATTTTTTAACGTTTTTACCTCGAAAAAAATTGTATCAGATTTAAAAAAATGAGACCTTTGTATCATCTTAAACATATTTATAATATGACTTAAAAAAAAACTGTTGTTAAATTATAAAAATTAAATTATAAAAAAACTTAAGTGGCATTATCTTCAATATATAACAATCACGCAAAATTATTTTTTTTTTAATATACCCCGAAAAAAACTATTGTATTAAATTAAACAAATAAAATCCAAGTTGTATTATCTCTAATGTACACATGATTTTAAAAAAATTTAATTTAATAAATTAAAAATATAATATTACCAAAAAGAAGTGAAATCAAAATATTATTTCAAATATATTTATTGTAATTAAATTAAAAACTAAAAAAAATAA
>NW_012026841.1:190828-193632 GCF_000956235.1 Wasmannia auropunctata | reverse complement strand
CGTGTGCTCTTCCGATCTTTTTTCAAATTCGGGTCCGCCATATTGAATCCGTCATTTTGAATTTCTAAATTTTGACTTCAGATTCGTAATCAGCAACCTCAAAAACTCCCGAGTATCAATTTTCAAGTCAATCGTAGGTAAGGGAAAATGTATGCTTGAAAGGGTTAAGTATATGTAGGTATATGTATATATACATATATGAACTTAAATTTTTATTTTTGTATCACATTAAAACAATAATTCAATTTTATTTAATTTGAGGAAGAATAGGAAAAATTGATCTAATATCTTAATACTATTTTATTTTTATAACACAATAAAATTGAATTTGTCAAGAATAATCATGTTCATTTGAAAGCTCTTGAATTATACTTTCAGATGCTGTGGAGTTTATTTAGAAACTGCAACTTCTTTTTTAATTGCCAAAAAATGTTAAAAGTGGTCAACGCCATTATTGGCTCTTTTCCAATTTACTCAAAATTCTGATGTGCTAGACAAATTCTGCCAACGGCATCGTGTTTAGCACGAAAAAATTTTCGAGAAACGTACTATCGTATTTTGGAGAGAAAAAAAGTGTTTTTTCGTCACACTGTATAATTAAACACTAACAAATTTAATACTTATTAATACTTACAATATTAAATTCTATGACAAAGTAACTTTCTCGAATAATTTTTATTATTTTTGTTTCATATTACAAATTTTTTAAACAAATCTTCTCTTTTTGTGTATATATGTGATAACGTGAAATAAAAACAAATTTTATAATAATAAATGAAAACGAAAGCCGTAGTTGTTTTACCTTAGCGATTTGACTGAAACCGCTAGCAGGTTCAGCATGTCCAAGATTGGATTTTACAGAGCCGATCATTAATGGAGTTTCTCTGTTTTTACACAATACACTAGAGATAGCATTAATTTCTGGAGGATCGCCAGCTTTGGTAGCGGTACCATGTGCTTCAACATAATCCAAACAAGATGTCGGTATTCCGCATTCATTGTAAAATTCTGTTAGTAAAGTACTTTGCATAAATGACGATGGATATGTTATTCCTTCTTCTTTGTAACCATCACTGTTTAATTTAACATGTGGACATATAGCATAAATCCTCTTTGCATTCTTCGCCTTTTGAAGGTACATCGCTGATACTGTTTCGCTACGAACATAACCATTTGCAGCAGTATCAAAAGGTTTGCAGTAACCGGTGGGAGACAAAACGCCTAAGAGATACGAAATATACATATGTAAAAATATATAAAGTTATTTAAAATGAGCTTACACAAAGAAATTTAAAGAATTATCTTTTTCGTTTATAAAGATGTGTTATTCAATTTTGGTAAAAATTTTATTATAAACATTTTTATAAAAATTTCAATCAGTTAAATTTTACTTTACTTTTCGTGGATAATAGAAGTGTTTCTTTAATTTTATTGCGTATTAAGAAATTTATTAGTTCTTAAAAAATACCACGTCTAAAAAAGTGTAGAGTTAATACGGGAAAAAGACATATATTTGCAGTTCCAATTATTGCGTCTTCGCATATGCCCGACATGATATAGTTATAACCAATGGCCAAGGCAGAAAGGCTAGAACTGCATGCGCTATCAATGGTATACGATGGCCCTTTCAGATCGAAATAGTGTGAAATCATGTTTGCTGTTGTAGATTTGCTGCATCCAATAATATTTTGACCACCTAACTAATTACAGAATTTTAATACATTATTATGTCTTATTCTTAAACAATACAATAATTCTTTACTATATTAATTAATTAATAATTATATTAATTAATAATTTTCTGTACCTGAGCGGTGATATATAAAAATGGATTTTGCAATTCAACATAAGTGATTGCTACAATTACAGCAGTATTTTTTCCTCGCAATTGCTTCGGATTGATTCCTGCATCGATAATTGATTCATAAGAATGTTCCAATAACATTCTCGCTTCAGATGAAAGTGTGTCTGCTTGCTCAAAAGATAATCCAAAGAAATCCGCATCAAATTTTTTCACATTGCTAATTGTTCCCATTCTATTTGGAATTTCCGCATGATCTAATGAAAGATGAAAAAGATATAACATCTTTATTGAGTATCTTGAGTAGATGTATTCATATAAAGATGATATATCTTGTTCGTTTTTTCATATAAAATTTAAGTTTGGAGTATACTTTTTTGCTATGTAAATATGCAAGGTTAAGAAATAACGCGTTATTTATAATAACGCCGTTGTACTGATTTCGTTACTTTTTTTGTAGCTGTAATAGTAATGGTGACGTCATTATTTTTACAGTAACGATAACGAATTTGTCATTATTTTTATCGTTACTTTAGTTTTCTATTATCTTTACATCTATTTAATAGATCACGTGCTGATTACGTGCTGATCGTGTACATTATGCAAATACAATGTATTATTTACAATGTATTATATAAAACCAGAATTACGTGTGCAATAAATATAATGATAAAATATGTATTTTCTTATTTTATAATTATTTTGACTTATTTTTTATAAATTCTTTATATTCTATATTTTTAGGCTACATTATACCGATCACTATCAGTATTGAAAATTTATAATGATTATTGCATATTATATTACATTATATAGGAGCAAAAGGAATAAGATGACGAAGTGGGTAAGATGACCAACTGATAATATTTTTAAACAAAGAGTGAGAGTGAGAGTTAATACATTGATAACAATGATAATTCAATAAAAACTTTAGATAATAATACGTAATTTCTAATAGTAGTAATTTCATCCTTATACACAAAAGATCAATAATATAATGGGA
>NW_012026841.1:188648-190808 GCF_000956235.1 Wasmannia auropunctata | reverse complement strand
ACGTGTGCTCTTCCGATCTCAGCGATAATTCCCAGAAACGTATATAATGCGTTTTTGCACACATTTTCTTCTGAATTTGTCAAAATGTCCGTGACGCTTATATTATATGGTTTTAAAACATCATCGCACATTTTTATTGCATTTGCAAAGACTTGAAATTTTAATAAATATCGACCTAATGTTGATTTAGAACTGATATTAATTTTTTATTTAGAACTACTATATAAATAAAGTATATCATATAAAAATACATACCAATTCCTGGCCATTGCGACCCTAAGGCTGAAAATATAAAACAAACAGGTCTTTTACCATTTTTTAAATTTTGAATTTCTTGTATTGATTCTTGTTGTGAAGTATTCAGTATAATATACCCTCTCCATGGATGACCATCTATATTATCTGAGTGGACATCGTGTAGTAAACGAATATATTCTACATCTATTTGATGATTAGCAATCTGCAATGATAAATTTTTTAAAATAATACGACGTAATGTTTCTACTTGTCCAAAATAATCTCAACTGATTTTTAAAAAATATACTAACGTCATTTATAAATAATTTTACTGATTCTTTAGTGCGTCCAGATAATATTACAAGTCTTGGCAAATCATCATTTGGCGCGCCATTATTAACTTTCTGTTTCGGATTCCACTTTAATAGCGTATGAGCATTTGACCCCCCAAAACCAAAAGAACTGATACCTATGTAACCATTTTTAAGCGGCAATGGTTTTTCGACGACACGAACAGTTCCGTTTACCAAGGCATCTATATCATTTCGCGGCGATGTATAATTGATATTTGGTGGAACAAAACCGGTTTCAAATGCTATTATTACCTTAAAAAATGAATAACAATTTTAATTATAATAACACATATGGAAAAAATCTTTGGATCCAATGCTATAATTCTTTGATTTATTATAAAATAAGATCAACATCGAGCCAATCATATTTATTATTGAAACGTTTTTCTGTTAAATAAAAATTTTTTAAATCTAATATAAAATAATTTGTTTTACCTTAGCGATTTGAGTAAAACCGCTAGCAGGTTCAGCATGACCAAGATTGGATTTTACAGAGCCGATCATTAATGGAGTTTCTCTATTCTTACATAATACATTAGAGATAGCATTAATTTCTTGGAGGTCGCCAACTTTGGTACCGGTGCCATGTGCCTCCATGTAATCCAAACAAGATGTAGATATTCCGCATTCATTGTAAACCTCTGTTAGTAATGTACTTTGTATAATCGACGATGGGTACGTTATGCCTTCTTCTTTGTAACCATCATTGTTTATTTTAATGTTTGGAAATATGGCATAAATCCTCTTCGCATTCTTCACCTTTTGAAGGTATATCACTGACACCGTTTCGCTACGCGAATAACCATTTCCAGCAATATCAAAAGGTTTGCAATAACCACTGAGTGACACAACACCTGAGAGATATCAAATATATGTAAAAATATGTGTGGATGTTTATTTAGAATGAGCTTATACACAGAAAAATTAAAGAATTATCTTTCACAATATGGCATTCAAATTTATGGCAAAAATCTTATTATAAACGTTTTCATAAAAGTTATTCAATTAGTTAAATTTTATATTTATATATCTGTTAAATTTTATTTTACTTTTCATGAAGAAGAGAAGTGTGTTTTTTTAATTTTACTGCGTATTAAGAAAGTTATTAATTTTTTAAAAATACCAAGCCGAGCGTATAGTTGGGTTACAGCAGGAACAAAACATAAGTTTGCAGTTCCAATTATTGCGTCTTCGCATATGCCCGACTTAATACAATTATAAGCAACGGCCACGGCAGTAGGGCCAGAACTGCATGCTGTATCAACGGTATATGATGGTCCTTTCAGATCGAAATAGTATGAAATCATGTTTGCTGTTGTAGATTTGCTACATCCAATAATATTCTGACCTCCCAACTAATTACAAAATTTTAGCGCATTATAATTTCTTGTTCTTAAATAATTAATATAATAATTTCTTACTATACCTATATTAATTAATAATTTTCTCTACCTGAGCGGTCTCATATAAAAATTTCTTTTGCGACTCATTAAAAGCTGTTCCTATGATCACAGCAGTATTTTTTCCTCGTAATTGCTTTGGATTGATTCCTGCGTCGATTATTGCTTCA
>NW_012026841.1:186835-188628 GCF_000956235.1 Wasmannia auropunctata | reverse complement strand
TGGCGTCTAGAGCTGTCACATGTGCCAATATTTGCTTCGTACAACAATTTGGCAGTTTGTTGGTACAAAA
Organism: Wasmannia auropunctata; assembly: GCF_000956235.1. NCBI lineage: Eukaryota > Metazoa > Arthropoda > Insecta > Hymenoptera > Formicidae > Wasmannia > Wasmannia auropunctata. The sequence goes on along the minus strand of NW_012026841.1, from coordinate 188,558 downwards.
TGATACCAGCCGGAACTACGAATTACATGTGCAAACAATGTTGAGTTCATAAAATTAGGTTTGGATGCCTAATAAAAAAGCTGTATGTTCTTGAAAATTTGTTACGATGTGTGCGTGAGATATCGATATGGTAGAAAATATGAACACATCACTACACACTACTACATCAATGTCGCACGCATACATATTCACAAATTATCGATAAAACAGCGAATTTTTGGAGTTTGATTTTGGGTTTAGGATCTCCTTAAGATCGTCATCTTTCTTTTCTTTATTCTACATTTTTATTAACAACAGTGAATATTGAAATGTAAATGTCTTAATAATGACTTTAATATTTAAAAACAATAAATTTAGTCTAACTTTCTACAGAAATAAGTAATATAAAGAAAAGCTTGATCTATATACATTATATATACTAATTTAGAGAGTTTCAAGTTTTAATATATTTATTATTACTAGTGTAGAAGAAAGAATCAGTGTAGATATTTCCGGTAAGAACACCGGTTGTACGGTGTAGTAATTACGCGCAATGTTCAAATATATGATCGTCGTATTATTGCAACTTAACAACGAAATTGTTAATTCAATTAAAAGGAGACTCGCAGAAAACAAGTCAGAATTAAACCGAACGTTCAACTGAAAAGATCTTACGCTCGCCGAAATAAAGAGATTTCTTATTGATAAACAAGTCCGCATTTATTTATGTACAACGCGTTTACGTCCTTACGCGCTACACTATTACAGACGCACGTTTCGCGCACGCTATTTAATATTTTTCTACTTTTTACTATATTTGCTCTTACATTATTAGTCTCAGTGCACACAACTGTCAAAATATACAATGACAACAGCTTACGAAGTAAGCGCAGCAAGAGAACCAATCAGCATCGCGTAACAGTGAATTTCAATAGATTCGACTATCGAATTGATATTTATCTTTTTAAAAGAGAACAATTAATTAATAATGATTATCAAATAATTAAGATGAAAAACATCAATACGGTCAAAGTGGATTTCAGTGCTTAATATTTTTAAATGTGAATCTTACAATCTTCACTTCAAGCAAACTGTGCGCCGTATAATCATCCATCTTAAAACACAGCTCCTAACTGAATAGTGCGTATTATCACAATTACATTTACAAAGCAATTTAATAAATTGATGCTAACAAGCATCTTTTAGATCCCGTGAAATAACTTATTGCAAAAAATATTACTTCAATCAGTATTTGAACTTGGATTACCCTGCTATCAGGGTAGATATATGTCTTACTGTATATGTTCTACTATATGTTCTACCAAGACGATAATATTCTTTGCAATAACTAGTAAATGTAGGAGCAACGTCTTTCAACAATGACGTGTAGACAAACAATTATTAATCTGAATGGACCGTGGAATGTTTCAATAAGTAAAATGAGAAAATATGTCAATAAAGTCAAAGCGAATCTTGCTTAATAATGTGTTTAAATGTAAATCTTACAATCTTTAATTTAAGCAAACTAGTGCAGAAAAAGTGGCATATCCTATCTATCAAATCAAACATAAACGTAAAACTATTTACTATAATATAGAACAATATAAACATTAATTAATTACCTAGTTTCCATCGCTCATGATCTGCTCTAACAAGATCAATTTTATTAAATAAATTTTCTCGTAACTTATTCACGTTATCTGAATCAGGAAATCTGCCAGCAAGATCGGAAGAGCACACGTCT
>NW_012026841.1:183648-186815 GCF_000956235.1 Wasmannia auropunctata | reverse complement strand
ATACCGTTCCACGATGCTTCTGTGCCATTCATGATTTGTAATTATTTTTTTGGATTATCTAGAAATAAAGTAAATTTATGTGTATTTTATACATTTAATTTTTTTACTTATTTCATACTTGTCAATTGTCAATTGGTTCTAATTGTTCGTAACACTGTGATATCGTTTGATTTGAGAATGAGAAGTTATTCTAGAGCCCGGACTCATTGCCCCCTCCGAGGTGCCGATAGCCGCCGCGGTCTCGCTCTTCCTAGTTCGCCGAGCCTTCGGCTTATATGCTAAATCGGGGAAGAGATCTTTCGGTTCGGCCGTTAGACTCTTTTCGTCCTCGTAGTCACTTTCTGCCTGCAAGGACAATTCTTCGAGGATGTCGAGGTCCACGGCAGCCCTCCCGTCCACGCGCGAGCGTAATCGCGGCTGCATGTGGCGGTGCGCGTAGGCTGTTTTTTTCGCGTCGCTCCACGGCGGCGATAATCGATTAAAAAGAGCATTTAAGCAGGTTAAATAATCCAATACCGACTCGTCTTCCCCTTACTTACGCCGCGTGATCTGTTCTAACAACGCGAATTGATTGTCGGGATCCCCGAAACGCTTGCGCCACGCCGTCGTGAAGTCATCCCATGTCGAAAATCGGTCGCGCTTGGCCCGAAACCATTATTGCAACGCGATGCCCGTCGAGAAAAGAGGGATGCATTGTAGCACGTCCGCGTCCGCGACCGGTACGATCCGGCGCCCCTCCTCGATCTGCAGGAGAAACATTTCGGCCTCCTCTCCGCGAGTACCCGAAAACTTCAAATTCCACCCTCTCATTAATTTGTATACCGCGGCTGCCGAGTTTTTCCCCGTACCGGTCGGTAGCAGTGGCTCCCCGCCTCGCGGCGGATCCGCCGGGCCCGCGCGCGGGAACTGCGGTCCGAGCCTCATCTCCTCGAACGGGCTGTCCGGACGAACCGGCCCACCCTCAGGCAGATCCAAGTGCTCCGAATCCGACATCTCGTCAATCTCGCGGATTCCCGCGCGCTCGAAAACACCACGCGTTGTTCGTACGCGACGCAACAACCGGAGTACCAAAACCGAATTCGATCCGTCCGTTGGCAAATTATGTCGACGTAATTTGTTAATCAGTTGTTCGCGATCCGCCAAATAAACTCGTTCGTCAGGTGGGCTAAATTGGCTCATACAATCGTCCGACAATATTTAGGTGACACCCGGTATTTCCGACAAACACTTACTTCCCTTCCCCCCCCAAAATCACGTCGAAAACAACTGCGCGAGCGTGCACGATTCTCCGGTCGCAACCGACAAACAAGAGTTTGTCACGAAAATATTCACTTTCCCTTATTCGTCACGCTCGCATTTCGAGGGAATCGAGTCTTCGTTAACTAATTTTTTTTTCGACACCGCAAAATTCAACCGCGCGAGGGTATTTGCATCAGAAAAAAAAATCAAGAGAAAGCTCTCACCAAAAACAAGTGTTCTCGTTACCGTTCTCACTGAATCCCGAAAGTACATCCGCGAAATTCGTGGCAAAAGCACACGATAAAAGTGATCAACACAAAAAAAATAATTTCAGACAACACATACAAATATTTAAACATTCTAACCACAGACAACAGAACAATGAAACAGAGAAACAGAATAAATTTCGTTATGACCCGAATTCTTTTGCCAAGCCACCATCAAATCGCGAGAAAAAGAAAAATTATTATTTGCCCTTCAGTTTAAGGGCTTCACGTTGGGCGCCAAATTTTGTCACGCGCTCGGCGAGGTTCGAGGTTCGCGCGAGCGCGGATCAAAAACGGAAAGAGGGAAATCGTGAACGATTTCGGGAGGGAAGGTGTTAGTCCTCTTATGCAGGTTCCTCCGCGCGGCGATCGACACGGCGCGGGGTAGCGACGCGAGAGTTGGGCGCCAGACGTGCTCTACGGCAATGTCGTTCGCGAAACTCGCAGCAGACGCGATAGTGCGAACAAGATACTTGTATTCGTCGATATCCAAGTTCCCCAAAACGAATGCTTCTCCCGAGGTCGATCGCGCGAGGGTCGGCCGGCTCTACCTAACGGCAGAGGCGCAGGGCGGAAACAGAGGGCGAGTTACTTGATTTTCGACGGGATAGTGGTAAGCGGGCGGAAGAATGCGTACGCTAGAAGTAAAGTAAGAAAGGACACTTTAATAAACGCTTGGCACGGCGATAATAAAGGCTCCAGTAAAGATAATTAACAAAAAAGAAAGAAACATAAAGAAGAGAATATTTGGCGATATGCGGCAGAAAATAATCTAGCAACTTGTTTAAAAGGAAAAAGTGCCGGCAACGAAAAACGCAGTAACAATAATGAGTTCGATTCGATACCTCGTTTGCAGAGGGACGCGCGGCCCGGCGTGATAGACGGGCGCATGCGCACGCCCGGATCGGCACCCGGAAATAGCGCGGCGCACAACTTAATCCACTCCGCCTGAGCTGAATTACATAAACTCGGACCGGTAGACGAAAACGCGATCAGAACGATACGGCATTAGAGTACGATAAAAGAATCTCTCTCGGTACGACGCAGGCACCGATAATAGTCAAGAATACGCGTGTGGAGTAGCCTCAATAACAGGCTCGCAAGACAGACACACGTACGGAAACGAGAAACGAACACTAAATTACTTGCGTCGATGTACAACGAAAGCACACGCACGAGAGATATATGCGAAGACGCTAAGTACTCGCGGACTCGCGAATACACGCACTTACAATAAACTCGCGCACTCGTGCACGAGGGCTTTGCGGCACATTCTCCGGGCGGCTCGATACGCAACTCATGACACTTCCGGTAGCCCACGGCAGAGTCCTGTGTAGAGACCCTCAATCAGAGTCAAGCCATAAGACGATTGGATCTAAATCCTACGAGAGAGAAAGGTAGTGTTTCTCCTTTCTCTTTTTAATCTAACCTTTCTTTATGCTTTCGTTATGGTTTTCGCTTGTGATTTTTTGGTAGTGTCGCGTATCGCGGTCGTTTATTGCAAAAATGGTTCGATGTTCGGCACCATTTTGTAACAATTCAACAATAAAAGGTTACAAAATGATAAGATTTCCAAAAGATCCCGTACGTCGGGCTTTATGGGTACAGAATATTCCGACTAAGGATTGGGTACCAGCAACCAACGCTCGTCTTTGTGAGGTG
>NW_012026841.1:180931-183628 GCF_000956235.1 Wasmannia auropunctata | reverse complement strand
TGGAATACTGATAACAAACAAAAATTAAAACAAAATGCAGTACCAACAATTTTTGGTTTTTTTATAAAAAAGCAAGTTCCAACAAAAGACGTACAGGATGATAATAGTACTGAGAGCAATATTAATAAAATAACCAGTACACAAAACAATAAATTATGTACAAATAAAGTAAATGAAGAAGTTAATATTGAAACTGTGAGCTGTGTTAATTACTAATGGAAAGAATATGTAATACTAACTACAAGCATAAATTGAAACAAGATGTAATATAATTTTTGTTTTTTTTTTAAAGCAGGTACCATCGAAAGACATAGAATATGATAGCAGTACTGAAAGTAATGTTGTTCAAATAACCCATAATATGCAAAGCAGTAAGTGTACAAGTGAAGAAGTGATTAACAACACTGAAAATGAAGAAGTTATTATAATATTGAAATAGTAAGTATTAAAAAAGGATAAATGTATTATATATAACATGTATTATATATAACATAACTTATGTGCAATCTTTCTAGGTTATAAATGACATTTCGAACATCATCGTGCCTACAACATCGTCAGCAAATATACCCATATCTGAATTTCATAAAAACGAAAAAAAAAGAACGTGAAAAGTGTAAAAAATGTAATGAGCTGATGAAGAAACAGTACTTACGTTTTATCATTATGAGAAATAAAATGAAAGCTTTACGATATAGAAATAAAATTATAGAAAGCAAATTTGAGAATGATAAGTACAAGAAAGCTATGAGTACAATATTTAATGAAGATCAAGTAAGAGCATTATTAAAAAAAGTTCGTATTCGAGATTGGTCAAACGAGACAGTTCAACGTGCATTAAAATTAAGATTTACTTGTGGAACTAGTGGTTATGAGGAATTTCGACAAGGAATATCACTTCCTAGTTTATGAACATTGTCGCGTAAATTAGAAAACTTCAAATTTGAACCTGGAATATCAAATCAAATGTTTGAGTTCCTAAAATTAAAAGAATCCTCTTTTAATGAAACAGATTTCGATTGTAGATTAATATTTGATGAAATGGCTATAACATCAAAGAAATGTTATAATCCTGCAATTGGATCATTAGTAGGAGATATAACATTTCCTGGTGAGAAAGCTACACATGCTCTTGTTTTCATGCTTATAAGTATTTGTAATCGATGAAAGCATATAGTGGGGCATCATTTTACAGGAAATAGTTTTAACAGTAATACCTTAAAAGAAATTATTTTTCAGATTATTAGTAAAGCAGAGGAATTAGGTTTTCATGTCAATTTTATTACTTCGGACATGGGTTCTGGAAATACCGGCCTATGGAAATTGTTAGATATTAGCACTGGTAGATATAGTAAAATGAAGAACTACATCACTCATCCAGTTGATCCCACTCGTTATTTATACATTATTGCTGATCCACCTTACATATTAAAAAATTTAAAACAAGCATTATGTAATATTGAAGTAATAACCATTTCTGACGATATAGTTCTTAAGTATAATTTATTTTCGAATAAGATTGAATTAAATCATTTTAATGAGCTAATAAACATACAAGAAAATTCTGAATTGCTGTTAACACCCAAATTAAAGATAGATGATATTAAATGTAACAATTTCAATAAAATGAAGGTAAATAAAGCCAAACATGTATTTTCACATAACGTAAGTTCTTTGCTTGAATTATTAGCGTTAGAGATTAACAAACCAAAGTTTCGTACCACTGCATGGTTTGTAAAACTTGTTTGTAAGTGGTTTTCCTTGATGACAAAATACTGTAAATTAGCATTAGGTAAAAAAGATATACATATATATATATATATATATATATATATAGATATATATATATATATATAATGAAAATATTAATTTCTTGCGCGAAATTATTAATATTTTTACTAATTTAAAAATAGGTAGTGGTGCATTTAAACCCGTACAAAAGGGTATCATGATTAGTACACAATCGATTATTGATTTAACTGAATACTTAATTAAAAAAAAAAACTTTCAATACGTTTTAACTTCAAGGTTTACGCAAGATTATGTCGAAAACCTTTTTTCACAAATTAGACAGAAAAATGTAATACCAAATCCACTCCAATTTACTAATAACTTAAAATTAATTGCCACTGCAATGTATATGAAAGAAATTTCTACATCTAGTTATGATACAGACGATAGACAATATTTATTAGGATTTTTGGAACATTTATCAAAAGAAAAAAAGAAAAAAAATCTGTGATCGATAAATGTCAAGAACTTATTAATGAGATTCCCTTCTTTAATAAAAATTCAGTACCATATTTGTCGCATCTACAATTAAACAGTTTGTACAACATAGCTGGGTACATTATAACATCTATTATTAAAACATGTACTACATGCAATAAATGTATACAATCGATAAAATCGCCAATTCTATTGCGTTTTTCATTTACAAAATATGTACAATTAAAATGTTACACTACAAATTCTTTATGTTTCGTTAACATCAACACATTTAAAGTGTTTATAACATTAGAACAAATGTTTCGCTGTTATAGCAAATTTTTTAATGATTTTCGAAACGTTAATTAGAAATTATTTTTAAGTACACAATTTGCAAAAGTTCGTGCTAGTCATATTTTGAATTATCATGACATATATTTAAAAATTATAAGAAGATTCGTAGTATTTAGATTAAGAATTTATAATAAA
>NW_012026841.1:180005-180911 GCF_000956235.1 Wasmannia auropunctata | reverse complement strand
ATTTTTTTTCACCGAGTTCTTCAACATTGATGCAAAAATGGTCATTTTTGCTTCAATGTTGAATAACTCGGTGAAAAAAATCGCACAATGCTGGCCGGGCGCTCAAATTAAAGCTAAAGATTCACGCTTTGAAACGATGTAAACGTCATTTGCGTGCAATTTTTATTTTACTTTCTGGAACTTTGCAAACTTGGTAAAAAATTTTTAGATTTGATGCATCTCCATTTGCATCCGTGCAGCTTTGTAAAGAATCAATAAGTAATTTAATGAATTATGGATGTCGAAAGTAGAGACTTTAAGCTTTAAAATGCTTTTTTGGTCATTCCGATACAATCATTTTTGACGAAGTTACACTCTCTTGAAATTTGCCTATTTTTAGTGATCAGAATGGGTGATGCTTTAATTTTGCTGTCGAGTGTATAAACATTTATATAAACAATATTTAACTTTATATTTTATGTTTATTTTTCTTTAAATTGATTTTATTAAACCTTATATATCATTAAATAAACATTAAATATAAGGAATTTCTTATTATATATATTATTTTAATGTTGTACATAAAATGATTACAATATTCATTTTTTCTACAACATTTATTTTTATTTGTAGTGCTGAAATATTAACGTTTATATTAATGATGAGGTTAGTGTAATTCAAATATGAGCGGGAATAGATCCAATCTTGAAGACCAATCAAAATTGGATATCGTATGGCTTGACTCTGATTGAGGGTCTCTAGTCCTGTGGGAACCCTCGCACTTGGGGACGGACGCCGACAACCAAATACTACGAACCACGTGTCGCCAAAAGGGACGCACGCGACGAGACTCGAATACGAAAATGGCGTTTCCGTCCGTAGAGTGCGAATGGGATCCGCGATCTGCCCGTGGCTTTATAGCGCTCA
>NW_012026841.1:178797-179985 GCF_000956235.1 Wasmannia auropunctata | reverse complement strand
TTCATATTGCTTAGGGTCACCCTCAAACGGATTAATTAGCTCGGCCATAGCTGTCACGTTGATTCTTGGAAAACACGCCGTCTCCTGCATGAAACCGTCATCGAGCATCCGCCGAGCGTACGCATCAGCCGATATGGCCCGATGACCGCTATTCCTCCAATCCGACGCAGGCACATCCAAAAGATGCTCGTCATGATCGTTGCCTGATATATTTGGCACACGATCATTGGCCAACTCTCTATCATGGCGATTCCTTCTCTGCACGCGAGTATCCGCACTCTGAGCCCGACGGAGCATCTCGATCTCTCTTCGCGCCAACGCTAGCTCCCGCTCGGCGAGCTCCTTCTCCCTTCGATACAGCTCGATTTCCCTTCGGGCTGCAACCGCATCGACAGAATGCCTTACTGCGTCCGCATCCCCCACGGCACTCAGCGTCACATCGGTCTCCACGTGCCGCTCGCCGTCATTAATCGCGTTCTCTCCATTCGCCATCGCGACGTCCGCGCCGAAGTCCGCCGCCTGTATTCGCCTCACCAGCTCCATTTTTGTACCCGTGGACGACAGATTTTTAGCTTTCAGCAGGTCTCTTAATTCTGCCACCGTGCAATCGGCCAGCTCTCTCATCATCTTGAGTCCGTCGCTTTCCTCCCGTTTTACCTCGTCTCTCTCTCTCTCTTTCTCACAATCCGCACAATCACTCACAGTCACGCAGCAAAGTTCTCACATCGCGCTCCAAAGTTCTCCTCTCATCTTCGATTCCGACTTTAATTAGATCGAACGAGCCCCCAAATTATAGACACAGTTTATAATGACGATTTCGTTTTATTGTAATTATAGCATACAAGATTTTATAATGTCTCACTCGCGATATCGTTTTCAACGTTTTTCCCGTATCGTCTTGTCGACCGACTGCCTCGTCGTTTTCGCTCGCCTAATCTAGCTAGCTAGCTAGCGCGATTTGTCGCGCTTGCGCGTCCGAGAGTGGGGCGCAAGGCCTGTTTTAGCAAATTAAGTTAAAGCCCTTGAGCGAGTCAAAGTCCACATTTCTACAATATGGATATACTATATGGACATATTTTTGCATCAAGCGACGCGGTATAGCGGCGCGACGCCAAGCATATATATAAAAGTCGGGAGAATACCTGTGAGTATACGGCACTGTCGAAGCGCTACCGCTTAGCTTTATCT
>NW_012026841.1:178235-178758 GCF_000956235.1 Wasmannia auropunctata | reverse complement strand
TGCTGCAGCTAATGTTTTATAAATGTTTCTATGTCGTTTCTAGAAACATTTTTTTATTTTCGACTCAAAGTCAAAAAGAATTCAAAAAATATACTTATGGAATACTTTTGTAACTATCAAAAAGGAATTCTTTTTTACTTCATTTTGAACAGATTACGCGAATTCGAAAAGAACTCAAGAGAGTGAATTCTTTTTGAAATCAAAAGGATCAATGGTGCTATTTGGGCCCTGGGGACATCGCCGGCCGTATCGCCCTTTGCGGGCCTCAGATCCTTCGCCTGCCGTTCTTGCCGCGCCCTAGGCGGCTCTTGCAAATCCTTACGCGCGGTCACGCTCTCCGTTCGTGCGCGCTCCGTCGCCTGATCGCCACGTGCTCGGCGCGTGCCCCCTTGGCTCCTGCGCCAGGTCGCCTGTATTCCACGTCCTCTCCCTCGCCGATGACCTCGAATCTTTGCCGTCGATGTACCTTGCGTCCGGTGAGGCACCGTAGTGCATGCAAGAAGTTCCAACTAATTAGTAAAAA
>NW_012026841.1:176812-178215 GCF_000956235.1 Wasmannia auropunctata | reverse complement strand
TCCTTATATTGACCCGCGTTACTCCTAACCTGTTTAATAACTTGAAACCACGTGCTCCTATTGTGAATTTTTGCCGAGAAAAAAACACACAATGCACATATAGTAAGGTGTGACAAAGACGCATTCAAATCAGTCGTGGTAACTTAGCAGCATCAAACATTTAATTTTTCACAGTTGGCAGGCCTAGGTACTGAACGGTACCTCGACGCGAAAAAGGGGCGTGGTTTCGGAGTTTTGAGCACACCATGTAATCTTTCCACCATGGTTCGCACGCAAAAGCGGCGTAGATCGCGTTCGATACGCGATCGATGTCTGCACCCCCAGCCCGGGGGTGCGCAACATAGCGGCGCACATAGTCGCGACCAATCACGGCGCGCCGCGGGGGTCTCGCCCAGGAATGACAGGAAAACCAGGGGTTACAAACTCCTATTGTTCTTCGTTTACCAGTGTTTGCAGCGCCATCACATTCTTACAGGGCTAAAATGAGAACTAAATGTTCCGCCATGTTGATAAATAAATAAATACTTTAAGGTGTGGTGCTCGTAGATGAACACCCAAGTACACAACACGCTTGCACTACACTTATATACTTATTGACAACAATCAACAATTTGTTTTTATAACTTTATTATGCAGTTTTAACCTTGCAGACCTTTACATATTTATTTATTTAAATCATGGCGGAACATTTAGTTCTCATTTTAGACCTGTAAGAATGTGGTGGCGCTGCAAACACTGGTAAACGGAGAACAATAGGAGTTTATAACCCCTGAGGAAAACCTTTAACAGCCACTGTTTGCAAGTGGAAGGAGTAGGCTGGCAGTCGCGATGGCTTAGGTGGTTGGCTGCTGGCGGCTGCAGCCTACCCCTTCTACTTGCAGCCAGTGGCTGTTAAAGGTTTTCCTGGCATCCCTGGTCTCGCTGTGGCACGGGCGTAGATCGCAAATTTTCCTACGGGCGCCTCGCGTCCTCGCGAGACCGCCCTATTTCCCGGATGTGGCGGCGTGGAATCTGATGGGCGCGTCCTTCGCCCTTTAATCCGGGACGACTTGGCCACGTCGTCTCGGCAACTCTCGGCAATGACCCCGGGCCCTGGGGACATCGCCGGTCGTATCGCCCTTCGCGGGCTTCAGATCCTTCGCCTGCCGTCCTTGCCGCGCCCCAGGCGGCTCTTGCAAATCCTTGCGCGCGGTCACGCTCTCCGTTCGTGCGCGCTCCGTCGCCTGATCGCCACGTGCTCGGTGCGTGCCCCCTTGGCTCCTGCGCCAGGTCGCCTGTACTCCACGTCCTCTCCCTCGCCGGTGACCTCGAATCTTTGCCGTCGATGTACCTTGCGTCCGGTGAGGCACCGTAGTGCATGCAAGAGGTTCCAACTAATTAGTAAAAATTACGCGATCTACTCT
>NW_012026841.1:175735-176645 GCF_000956235.1 Wasmannia auropunctata | reverse complement strand
ATATATATATATATATATATATTGAATTGTAAACAATCAAAATCAGTAAATATGATTTTTTTTAGAGTTCACCAACTCTATTCTGTTATTACGTGTGCACGTGTGTCTGTCAGTAGGTATTGATTTTGACACCTCAGGTGATATTGATTTTCTCTGCTCCGCCGACTTACAATATGTTGGTTTCCTATATATGTATATATACTGCATCTACAAAAATGTTTTATGTTTTCTAATAATCACGTTAGCAAGTTGACTATCAATGGTATTAATATAATGTAATTGTATTGTTACATTCAATTTATTCTTTATTTTGTTGAACACTTTCACTGTTCTACTTAAAGGGATTTATTAGATGTAATAATGAATTTTTATTAAAAGAACAAAATATGTATGTGTATTTATTTGTATCAAAGAGTAGAAATCTATATATTTATACTTTATATTACAATTATATTTATATTATAATTGTCTTTCTTTAATTTTTACATACTAAGTAAAAAAATGTCATAATTAAAATAAATTATAAATATTGAATTAAATGTTTCTTTGATTACTATACAGGGTGTCCGGTAATAACCGCTTCGTGAGCTGGTAGAACAGATTAAACTTGTGAGCAGAAAAGTCCTCTACCATTTCGCAAAATTCGAAATCGTTGATGAGATATTAATTTTTGAAGATTGGCGAGTTAACGCGTATTCGTCCGGTCCACCGCCAAATACAGCGGTGAGACGGCCATATTTCGCCGCGTTGCTAGAAGTGTGGGGATAGAGTCTATCCCATGGTGGAAGGGATAGCATGGTGTGCACAGTTTGCGAGCGTCTCTCTCTAATTCTTTGCCCTCTCGCTTGTTTTCTGACCGTTCAAAACGTTGTTGGCCAACCTCAAAAAATAAAATATTTTACTCTGCAAA
>NW_012026841.1:173002-175715 GCF_000956235.1 Wasmannia auropunctata | reverse complement strand
CATTAGACTTATCTACTAAATTTTTTTAAAAGTAGCCAATTTTTTAGATCTAGAGAAAATACAATTTAAAATATTCTGGATTTTTTAAAAAACAGAATTTTCAGCACAGAACGACAACAAAATTCAAACTTATACATATATATACATATATATATATATATATCGTATAGCTTATCTTAAAGTGATAATATTAAAAAAAAAGAAGTTATAGTCTTACTTGAAATAAAATAGCAGTTATTAGAATATCCAGAAAGAAAATAACCGAAATCGGGCAAATTTCGTTTGTTGATGAGACCACGAGCCTACAGCGAGTTAAAGAATTTTATTAAGATTAAAATATTGTGTCTCAACACAGATCATTTTTCTGAGATTTCCAAAATATGACTGCAAAGATATCGAAAGTACGCTTATTCCCTCCTTTTTTCTTTCGTCGATAAATTATGTTGATATATACATATAGCTTCTCTCTTCTGATGTAAATAACACAATTTTTCTAATGTCGTTTGTACGTAAGATGGGGACCGTCCATATATTACGTAAGCATATTTATGGCTATTTTTTATTCCCCTCTCCCTCATGTAAGCAAATGTCAGAATTTCTGAATCCTCTTCCCCTTCTAATTATGAAAGATTTTCCCGATTATGCCCGATGTAAAATTAATATTGCTCGTTTTTCATGACAGCAGCAGATATGAAAAATCTTACGTAAGGATACGTACGACGCCTCCTCCCCTCCCCCATGTAATTATTTATCAGAATTTGACTAACCCCCTCCTCTCCCCTAGTCATGCTTACATAATATATGGATGGCCCTAAGGCACAAGTTATTATAGTGAAAGAGAAAGAAAGAGAGAGAGATCAGAATATCGCAATAAATTTAATAACGTTTTTCAGAAAATCAACCATTACGCGATCGATTTAATACCAGTGAAATTCAGCAGGTGTTCTGTCTCGCATAAAAAAATTACTCGTGAGAGAACTCGTGAGAGATTTTCGCAAAAGGTACAAAAGTTGCGTACTTGAAACTTATATAAACTTTTACACGGTTTATTCTTGACTCTTGTTGCACGAACTCGTAGGAATTCCATCTTTATTATAAAAAGCATGTCCGTCTTTTCAATCTTAAATACTATTAAACGTTTCAGATTGTTGCAAGTAATATAATGCTCTTTTCTTTCTCTCTTAGAACATAGAGATAGGTTTATGTTTTTTGTATATTTTTCAGATTTCAACAGATATCATGCCATCAAGAAATTTAAATTTAAAGATTTAAAAATATTATAACTCTTATAATGATTTTCTGTAGCAATACGTAATCTTTGTTTTTCGATATGGTATGCATCAACGTCTTTGATTAAAAAACTTTGAAATCTTTTATGTTTCTCTATTGTATTTTTGAAATCTTTTATGTTCTCTAAGTAATACTTTTCTAATTAATCAGTATACTCAAATTATAGCCTTTTTAATGTTCAAAAATGTGAAATAATAATGTCGAGAATTTTTTTGTTAATTATGTATATTTTATATTCTCATTTTTTAATCTTATTTTATTTTTACTTTATTATGCTATTGAATACATAACAGTAAAGTAAGATACCGAAGCCTTCACCAGCTACAATCAATGATATTATTTAAGTAAGTGTATTTACTATTCATATGTACTCGTATATACAATTGCAATACATAGTATATTATTTCCTTACCGTCGCAAAACATTCTATTGATGCAAAAAACAATCCACCAACATTCAAATTAAAATTTTTTGTGCCCATTTGTAATAGAAAAAGTATAATTCTTTGTATGTGTAAGGGAGCCACATACCATTGAACAGCGTATCTGCAGTAATACGAAAAGTCGACAATCTTTTTAAAAAAGAAAGAAATATACATAAATAATATTCAGTACGTTGTTTATTTTATAAGTAACACGTGCTTGCATTTACCTTCAAGATAGATATTCATAAAGTTCACATTTACACATAAACACACGTACAAATAATATTTCAAAATAGCCTCTTACACAGTAACAAATATGTGATTATTGTGATCCATAATATCTTGCCCGACATAATTAGCAGTGAACATGTATGCAATAATAGCTATTACAATTGCAATGCGAAGTAAAAATTCATCGATGTAATCATAAAATGTCCTGATCTGAAAAATCTAATATATACAAATTTCGCGGACATACTGAGTTATTTACATTTATGTTGTAGCAAATTGCTTTATTTTATTAAATATGTCAAGTTTAATACAAATAATGGAGTATGCTAAGTTGTTTAATTATTAAAAAATACGATTGATGTTTATAAAAGAAAAGGAGGATAAAAAGATGTTAAGGTTTATTTCTGTAATTAAAATTTCCGCGTTAAGTTAGTAGCTCAGATCGAGAGCAGTAACAGATCGATAGGTCGAGAGAGCGAGAGAGGGCGTAGTGTGTGAGAGTTCAGTTCGATAGTAAGCAATGTTCGTTGGCACACCATCACCTTTGTCTTGATTGTAATTACTGCGTCTCGAGTGCAATAAAAAACCAATAAACGAACCTAAGCATTGTTGTCATTAACAAAGGGCCGATTTTGATTCCCAAAAGGTGTAAGTAAAAACACTAGTGTTTTTTTTATAGATTTTGATCTTCTGAATACGATAGAACTATTAAAAAGTTCGTAGCGCTTGGAGATCTCCTTGAAAATTGAACAAAATACAGCATATTTA
>NW_012026841.1:170857-172430 GCF_000956235.1 Wasmannia auropunctata | reverse complement strand
TGTTTTTACTTACACCTATGGGGACACCAAAATCGCTCCTTTTTTAACATCCTCCTTTATACGTGAAACTGTTTAATCTATCTAAAGTACAACACATCCTCTCTTAGCACCAGAAATTATGAAATATTATTTAAATTTATTTTTTAGGAATCCAAGATTTACTTGCAAGAGGTTGAGACTCATAGATATAACTCCAAATATTATTAAGAAGAACAGCATTATCTCAAAATTGGATACCAACAGTTCAGACAATCTTTAAATATAAATAAATATTAATATATAAATTATATGTGTGTATAATTTTTACATACTAACCTCATAGCTTGTCGATGAATATCTACAGCATGAAATATTTCTTTGAATATAAATTTCTCGTTTTTCAGCATATTAAATCTCAATGCGCGATTAATACGATAACTATAAAGAATGTACGACAATTTATTTTCAGAATAAAAATTTATTTTTAGAAAGCTAAAGAAATATTTGTTTATCAAATAGAAATTTTTTTAGCTTTCTAAAAATAAATTTTATCGTTGGATTTATCCAATATTTATACAATTTTGCTTATAATTAGAATTTTTGCGAGAGGCCTTCTCTGTGTCCGTTTTGTACCGTGAGATGCTAAGCATTCCACAGATATGTTGAAGATATGCTATAAGCATCGATCCTATCGCTACCAACGCAGTTACTCCTATGCAAAGGGTTGTATATGTGTACAAAAGAATTAAACAGAAATGTTTTTCTTGATCGATAAAATATTCCATTGTAATAGGTAAATAACGAGATTGAGATATGTTTCTTGATAAAATAACGCCGGCGATACTTGACCAAAATTGAACGACAATTAAAGCAGATGTGCAACAGGCGGCTAGTACTACAAAGAGTTAGAAAGAAATTGTTATACAAATTTCTGCGTACAAAAATATCCAATTGCTTTTCGTTATATGTGTTAAATAGAAACTGTACTGTATTATAGTAAAAAGTAAAAAATTTATCTTACTTGTAAGGATAACTGTGTACAATTTTGCATTGTAGCTATACTTTTCTATAATAACATACTCATATTCATCTTTTAGATTGTTGTATATATGTTGAAGTTGCGACAGTAAATACTTTACCTATCAGTTCAATAATTTAATTTTACTATCTAACAGTTAAAATATATCTTGCTTGAAAAAGAGTTACAAATATATTACTTACAAATATATTTTTTAAGAAATATGCACTTAAACAGAACGAAAACGTCTGTTAAAAACCAACTTACATTTTCGATATTAACAGCAAATGAGATATATTTTATTATGAAGAAAGTAAAGAAAAATGCAGTAGAAAGAATTTTAACGACATTATCGAAAGTATGCTTGACAGTTAAAAGCGCGGTAAACTGAAAGTAAATTTTATTAAAATGCTTGTCTATACTGCTGTACTAAAATATCATATTCTTCTCTATTTAATTATGTATATTACAACTTTTAAACTATACGTATAGAATTATTAATTAGTTCTTTATAAGTGAATACTTATCTTTATATCTATAAATAATTATAGTACAGATAGTATGTAAGATCGGAAG
>NW_012026841.1:163971-164800 GCF_000956235.1 Wasmannia auropunctata | reverse complement strand
TTCATCTACGCTCAACACAATTTTCGCTTTCGCTTTTGCAATCTTCTCCGCACTAGGCTCCGTTCCTAGCACTGCTGCCCACAGACCATCCAGGCTCAACATATTTTGTGCCACAATCTTCCACGTCGTATAATTATCTCTCCCTCGCAGCTTAGTGATAGAAAGGAGATGATGGTGGTTGTTCTCGGCCATCTTGACGATTGCACGTTAAGAATGATACCGATCAGGACGATAACGCTTTCTCACTGCTAAAACACCTTCTTCGTTTTCGGAAAAGATTTTTTTTTCTTCACAACTGCGCAGTGGTGAGCGAGCCTGGGCCCATAACCATTTGTTGAGTTTTTCTTCGTAAATAAAAGCACGGGAGAGAAACCTTTATATGAACGTTTTATTTTTATGTATTACACAAATTGAGAAGAAGAAGGAAGTGACAAAAGAATAATCGTACTAGACAAACGCGAATCGACATCCGCAATCAGTAGCGCCATCAATCCGATTTATTAGCGCCACCTTTATATGATAATTGTAGTAACATATTCTTCATAAATACTGAAGTAACTAAGATACTAAGATTAGATTAAGCGCCTCGAGATCACTTTATCCAACATTTCCTCACTTGAGCTGAGGCGATTAAAAAACTTTAATTTTATTTATCTCATTAGCACATTACTCATTCGCGCAACTTATTCTACGAGTCCTAAACTATTATTACAGAACTTGTTTTTCTTGTGCGTTACTGGTTTTGTTAGCGCGTCCGCGATCATTTCTTTTGTTGATATATAATCAAGATCAATTATTTCGTTCGCAACCTTTTCTTTTATAAAGTTAT
>NW_012026841.1:162992-163923 GCF_000956235.1 Wasmannia auropunctata | reverse complement strand
AAAAGACGGACATGCTTTTTATAATAAAGATGGAATTCCTACGAATTCGTAAACAAGAATAAACCGTGTAAAAGTTTATATAAGTTTCAAGTATGCAACTTTTTGTACCTTTTGCGAAAATAGTTCTCTCATGAGTAATTTTTTTATGCGAAACAGAACACCTGCTGAATTTCACTGGTATTAAATCGATCGCGTAATGGTTGATTTTCTGAAAAACGTTATTAAATTGCGATATTCTGATCTCTCTTTCTCTTTCTTTCTCTTTCACTATAATAACTCGTGCCATATGGCCATCCATATATTACGTAAGCATGACTAGGGAGGGAAGGAGTAGTCAAATTCTGATAAATAATTACATGGGGGAGCGGGGAGGCGTCGTGCATATCCTTACGTAAGATTTTTCATACCTGCTGCTGTCATGAAAAACGAGCAATATTAATTTTACATCGAGCATAATCAGGAAAATCTTACATAATTAGGAGGGGAAGATGGTTCAGAAATTCTGACATTTGCTTACATGGGGGAGGAGGGAATAAAAAATGGCCAAAAATATGCTTACGTAATACAAGGTGTCTCAAAATAAACTTTTGTCCTTAAAATGTTATATTTCTGACTCAATTCTGAGAAGATTTTTCCTTTACTAAAATTTTATCCGAAGCTTAGTTTTCAAATTATAACAAGAAATAGTTAGCGAATAATGGGCCGCGTATGGAAGGTAGACAGGAGCGCGCAACTTATAGCGTTTTCGATTTGTTGACTCGATCCGACTCCGAGTCGATGGTCTGTTCTTTTTAGTTATAAAAGAATAGTTTAAGTGTGTAATAGCGTTTTCGATTTGTTGACTCGATCCGACTCCGAGTCGACGGTCTGTTCTTTTTAGCTATAAAAAAATAGTTAAAATGTACAAGAAACGCTAAAAAGAACAGACTAT
>NW_012026841.1:159952-162475 GCF_000956235.1 Wasmannia auropunctata | reverse complement strand
TGTAAACACAGTGATCACTTAGAAATATTATCTATGTTTGAGAGCGAAAAAACATGATTAATTTTTGTCACTTTAACGTGACAATTTTAATATGATAAAAGTTGTAGCATTTTTTTTAACGAATACAACGATGTATGATATAACAAAATTATTTTACGAATTATAAGAATGATTTTGGTTTAAAATTTGGCGGGCAGCTACTACCTTTTCAATTGCGGCCCTGCGATGTGGCCAACTTCCGACTCTCACACTAACGAGAGTACTATGATCAGATAAAAACGTTACACGTCAATTGTCAAAAGTTAGAAGTTGGCTACAGCGCAGGGCCGAATTTGAAAAGATAGTAGCTGCCAGCAAAATTTTAAACCAAAATAACTCTTATAATTCGTAAAATAATTTTGTTATATTATACATTGTTGTATTCGTTAAAAAGAATGCTATAACTTTTATCGTATTAAAATTGTCACCTTATCGTGCAAAAATTAATCATGTCTTTTCGCTTTCTAACATAAATAATATTTCTAAATGATCACTCTGCTTTAATTTGATATTATATTTATTAGGTCTATCTCTATTAGTTTACGAGATAAAAAGGGATGGCCACTTATACGGGGACACCCTGTATATAAGAAACCAACATATTGTAAGTCAGCGGAGCAGAAAAAATCAATATCACCTGAGGTATCAAAATCGATATTTACTAACAGACACACGCCGTGCACACGTATAATAACAGAATAGAGTTGGTGAACTCTAAAAAAAATAATATTTGCTAATTTTGATTGTTTACAATTCAATATATATATGTATATATATATAATGTATAATGTTAATGTATTTTAATGTATATAATATTATATATATAATTAATGTATGTGTATAATTATTTAAAATTTGTGTAATAATAACATTATCAAAGAGATGAATCATTGATATCTTTATTCGATTATTAAATAATATACTTTAAACAAATGTAATAGTTCTCAGTTTTAATTAACAACTTACATACAAACAGATCTCAGATATCATCGTTAAAATTCCCGATTATTAAATAATAGATTTTGAACAAATGCAATAGTTCATTTTGATTTTTAAATCTTAATTATAATTAACAATTATCAAATATCATAATTTGTTATAAAAGAGTATTGCGTTAAACATTTTATTCTTATTCATAAGCAACAAGGATATATATTGCAATGATGACACATAAGGACACGTTATGTTTTCAAACTATGCGCATAATCTCACATAAAACACATCTTGACAAACAGTCACTCGCTTTGGACGTTGTGAACGCGCCTTAGCGTACATGAGAAATTACTGAATTGAAAAAGTCTGGAATCGCTTAATTAAATTGATTTTTGATTAATTTAACACGTATGATTTACTTGAAATATTGTGTATTTTATCTAATGTTTTGTTTAAGAAAACAAATACGCGAATACTTTGAAGAAAATAGAAAAATTATAAGCATAAGAAGTATTTTGTTCTGCGACGTATTGTCACATGTAAGACCCGATTTCTTTGATGTATCGATAAAAAGCAGAACATAATTAAATTAGTTTTCGAATAATTTGACAGATATTTTCATTTACCTGAAATCCTGCAATATATTCTACCTAAAACATACTTTAACACATTATCTTTAACAAGATGGAAAAATTTCTGTATAACATATAAAGCATCTCGTTTTGCGAAGTATTGTCACATATAAGAAGCCGATTTCCTTTGTTCTAAGGTCTTGCGGTATTTTAACTAATCAATTCTTTACAAATTAATGCACAAATATCTTAAAAAAATAAAAAATTTCAACATAAGAAATATCACGCACTGCAACGTATTATGACATGCAAGACCCCAATCAGCACACAATATTTTTTAAAAGTTTTTTAAATGTTTTTTAAATGTTTTTTTTCATTTCCTAAACTCATTTTGGAAAAAATATTTATTTAACATTTATTTAATATTTTTTTAATTAAATATTCGTTTAGAATAATGATTTCTAAAAAACGTTGTTTAAACGTTTATTTAATACCTTTAAAATATTTATTTAACATTAATTTTACATTTGAATAATGATTTGAGTATACATTTTTTAAACGTTTATTTAATATATTTAAATATTTATTTAACGTTAATTTTACATTTAAAATAATGATTTGAGTATACATTTTTTAAATGTTTATTTAATATTTTTAAAATATTTATTTAACGTTAATTTTACATTTAACATAATGTTATTTTGTGTCGTTATGTTAATATTGATTTTAATAAAATACAATCTGATTAAGAAAAATATTATAAAGTGTAAGTGTGTGTGTGTGAGAGTCTGTGTGAAATGAAA
Source organism: Wasmannia auropunctata (assembly GCF_000956235.1). Taxonomy (NCBI): domain Eukaryota; kingdom Metazoa; phylum Arthropoda; class Insecta; order Hymenoptera; family Formicidae; genus Wasmannia; species Wasmannia auropunctata. Next base: position 160,128 of record NW_012026841.1, on the reverse strand, counting down.
TGATATATGAGTGAGATACAGAGTGTCGGGATCGTGAAATAGGGATCTTGGAAATGATTATCGACGTCTGTCGTGGAGAGGCATCATGTTTCCGCAGACTGCTACATGTTTCTCACATTGAAAATTTTGTCAAGCTCTCTACGCTTCTTCAAATCATTTAGTTTCAATCCGTATAG
>NW_012026841.1:157033-159387 GCF_000956235.1 Wasmannia auropunctata | reverse complement strand
TATCGATTATTTTGAAGACGTGTATACCTGTTAAAAAATCACTAAGAAATATATATATGTCGCGAAAAATGAGATATTTATAAGAAGATAATAACTTATAGTAAAATAATTGAACAAACAATACTAAATTTATACAGATTGAAAGTAAGTATTAAATGTTTGAAATGTGTAAAGTATATAAAAGATATGTCGGATTCGGAATTATATATCACCCTATATTTAATTTTGATGACCGTCTAATGTTAGCAAAATTTGTTTCCAAATGATTAATTATCTCTTTAGAAGTATCCCTGTTATTAAACCACCACAAAATATGTCATAATGATAACTCAAATATTTGATGATTTAATAACAGACACATTCTCAAAGAAATAATTAATAATTTGGAAACAAATTTTGCTTTTTGCTAACATTAGACGGTCTTTAATATTAAACGAATATAATTTCAAGCTCGCCGCTACGCGCTAGGCGACCGTGTGATTGGTGTGGCACGCTGTGGGGGGGGGGGGGCAGGGGAGGGGGCGAGGAATTATACGATCTGTCGGTTATACAGTCGGTATGTACATTTCAATATATATTCTTTCTAGAAGCTTCTGCATATGTTTCTTTAACCTTCTGGCAGCAATTTTGAAGAAAGCAAATACTTCTTCATGCGATACATTTAGTATGAAGTGATTCGTGGTACAGAATGGAGTCAACGCTAACGGCATTGGCAACTCTAATAAGTCTTTCACAAAGATTGCTGGAATTACTGAGAAGCTTTTGCAACGAATATCTTCAGTAAGTATTAAAAAAAGATCTCTTGTATATTCGTTAAAACGTGTCAATTTTATTCACCTTGTTTCGACAATTTCATAAACGATATGGCATATATATTACATTCGCCTCGTATATTTTTAAGGTGGTTTTTTTTTAATAAAGTGTCGAAAATTTGGAGTGCCTCAACAGAGCACATCCAAAATTATACAGATCTGTAAAATATTAAAACTACGTGTATATCTAATAAAATAGTATGAAACAAACGATATTGCTACCCCGCGCGATAATGAACGAGAATAGATAAGTTAAGGGTATACTGTAGATTGTTATAGCAAGGTAACGTTATGCAATATTTTCAACATTAAATATGTTTCCAGAATGGCTGGTGAGCTATTACTTTTTTTGAAACCATTAGAGTCGTAATTTTTTAAACTATTATAATCATTTTTTTAGAAAAAGTCTTAAATAACGTTTGTGTACAGATAGTCAAAAAAGTGTCTCGATCTGATTGTGAGCCCAATCTCACTAATTAAGTTAAACTAAATGAAAAGTTACAATTTCAACATTTTTTCCTCTTTCATCGATATCCTAGAATTTTGCACCCGTCAAGTTCGGCACTTCAATTTTATTATAAAAAAATTAGACATTTCTAAAAGAACTCGATTTATTAAAGAACCATCTTAATCAAAATTGGAAATTGTTATTATACATATAAGTGTTCTAATATTGTATACGGATTCTTGCACAAAAAAAACTTGTATTCGGTCTAGTTTCCTAACTGTTATTTCATCATATATACGTATAAGTATATTTATAATAAAATTATCATTTTATCATCAATTAATATATAATACATCTTGTAACATTTTTTACTAAAATTCTAAAAAAGTAGAGAATATTCGATATTAATAATTATGCAAATATAATGATCAAAATCTTAAATATTTAAGTTCTAATATATTATGTTTGAATATTCGCGGGTATGTAGCAGCGATTACGATGTATAGAGGACTGATAGGTGTAGAATCCATTGTGAAAAGATAGCTGGGATGAACTAAATAGAAAATTTTTTTATCTTTAATTTTTATAATTTTTGCAAAATTAATAACTGTAATATCTATTTAATCCACTCTATCTACCCAACAGAAATGTTATGCCTATTACCACACAAGATATATGTTCAATGCAATAACACACATATACACACCCAAAGTTACATTAGTATTCACATTCTTATAACATAATTAATATTTTATTGATTAAATCTGAAATATGATTAATATTTCTTATTAATACACATTTCATGCTGGTGACTTGGGTCGCTGGTTAACCGTTTATACAAAGAAAGAATTAATTCACTATTTAATAATATTATACGGATTTTTACAGTAAACGAACTTACGAAGGACAGAAGTATGAGGATCAACTACACTGCAAATCCAAGTGTGTATGTGTAAATTTTTACACATTTTATCTGTGTTTTACACAGTTAAATGCATATATTTTACACGCTTACACATATTATTGTAAAATTAAGCGTGTAAAAATATGCATTTAACTTTGTAAAACACAGATAAAATGTGTAAAAATATAAC
>NW_012026841.1:156463-156934 GCF_000956235.1 Wasmannia auropunctata | reverse complement strand
GTAATTATTCGAATAAACGAGTTTTATCGCGCTCTGATTATCTGAGTAGAGTTTAATCGGATCTTTCACGCTAGAAATTTCAACTTCTTTCAACAATTCTCTTATCCACATTAATTCCTGACTTGCTAGCGTAATCGCAACGTACTCTGATTCCGTAGTAGAAAGTGAAACCGTTTGTTGCCTTTTCGAACACCACGATACTAAATTTCTACCTAGTTTAAATGCATACCCACTTGTAGAACGGCGGCTATCGATATCTCCGGCCCAATTGGCGTCGCTATATCCGACAAGTTTCACGTTTTTCGAATCACAAAATTTTAAGCTCAAATCTTTCGTACCTTTTACAAATCGCAACACTCTTTTCAGCGCGTTCCAATGTGGTTTTCCTGGATTTTCAGAGAATGAACTAAGAGTCGTAATCGCGCAACCTAAATCCGGTCGTGTAACCACGTACGCATACATCAAGCTTCC
>NW_012026841.1:155637-156413 GCF_000956235.1 Wasmannia auropunctata | reverse complement strand
AATTGAAGTAATTTGATAGATCAAACTGTCTTTAAAACGTCGCTGAGCGACTAGCGATTTGTCGCTCCATGAAAAGGTAGGAAGAGAAAAGCGGCTGGCGTTTTGTGGCGTTGATGACAGCAAACGTTATGCGCAGATCGGATGCGCGTTGACCGAGGCGACCGGAGTGGGGATAGTCGCTAGCGTCTTGACGCTGCGTGAAATTGCACCCTAAGAAGAATTTTGAACGTGTAACCTCACATAAAAACGTGCCATCTTGACGAACAGTCACTCGCTTTGGACGTTGTGAACGCGCCCTGGCGGACATGAGAAATTTCAAATTACTGAATTGAAAAAGTCTGGAATCGCCGAATTGACGTTTTCGTAGATTTTCGTAAGACTCGATTTTGAGATCTCGGGATTGACAGCATTGATTTCATTTGGACTGGTCTCAATCGAAAGCTCGTATCGACATTATACTATGAAAGTTTCATTAGATTTTTCATTAGAACTTTTGTTTTCGAGATATTAAAAATCGGAAAACTGATGAGACAAAACTTCCACTTATAGGTGTAAGTAAAAATAGTAGTGTTTTTTATAGATTTTGATCTCCTGAATATGATAGGATTATTAAAAAGTTCGTAGCGCTTGGGAAACTCTTTGAAAATTGAGCATAAATACAGCGTATTTAGTAAATATGCTGTATTTTGCTCAATTTTCAAGATGTTCCCCAAGCGCTACGAACTTTTTAATAGTTCTATCGTATTCAGGAGATCAGATCGGAAGAGCACACGTCT
>NW_012026841.1:154675-155587 GCF_000956235.1 Wasmannia auropunctata | reverse complement strand
AAATCTAAACCTAGAGCATGTTTATCACGCAACAATTTCATAGATATTCTATTTAAGAGACCAAGCCTTCGGTGCCACTGTTGACTCGAGACGGTTTTACAATTATACGCAACGTCTATCGGTTGTACTAATTTGTAAATATTATTTATCTGCTTCGCTATCGCTACTAAATCACTGTCGTTATTCTTTATTTCGCACGTGTGTTTGTCGAATTTTACGATATAACCTTTTTCTGTTATTTTACTTATTGAGAGCAAATTTACGCTAAGATTCGACACATAGAGCACGTCTTTTACATCGATACTAACAGTTTTTCCATAAATCATTACCTGTATTGTAACAGAACCCTTCCTTTCTGCACGCAATTTGCTGTTATCGGCAACTACAATTTCGGACCCATCGAATACCTTGAAGGTTGTGAAAAACTTCTTGTTCGGCGTCATGTGTACAGATGCTCCCGAGTCTAGTATCCAACCTTTGTCTGAGATTTGATGATCCTCCGTGAGAAATGCTGCTTTCGTGCTGCTTTCAGTCTTCTTTTCTCCGCCGTTCCGGCTTTCTGTTTTCTTTATCTTCCTTTTTCTTTTCGCTTGCTTCCTTCGTGACGTGTGCGAATCTGCAATCTCTCGCTAGGTGTCCGATTTTTCCACAAGTGTAACATTTAACGTTTATCCTCAGCCTTCCTTTCATATGTCGCGCATCTCTCGTCGGCCGCCTTGCGTGATAGGTCGAACTATTGTCGATAGTCTGTTTCGATTTATCGACACCATTCGACTCTTGAAGTAACTTTGTTTTTACAGAGTCTCCAGTAATTGGCATGCCTGAGTTCTCAAGTGCCATCACCATTGGCTGAAAATGCTCGGGAAGACCGGCCAATAAAACTGCACCCAGCCATTCTTGATTTATTTCGAA
>NW_012026841.1:154212-154625 GCF_000956235.1 Wasmannia auropunctata | reverse complement strand
CAATTGTAATAGCTGTTATTACATACATGTTCACTGCTAATTATGTCGCGCAAGATATTATGGATCACAATAATTACATATTTGTTACTGTGTAAGAGGCTATTTTGAAATATTATTTGTACGTGTGTTTATGTGTAAATGTGAACTTTATAAATATCTATCTTGAACGTAAATGCATGCACGTTAATTATAAAATAAACAATGTACTGAATATTATTTATGTATATTCCTTTATTTTTTAAAAAGATTGTCGACTTTTCGTATTATACAGGGTGTCCGGTAATAACCGGATAATATCTCGTGGGTTGGTAGAGCAGATTAAACTGGATTGAAAAGTCCTCTACAATTTTGCAAAATTCGCAATCGTTAACGAGATATTAATTTTTGAAGATTGACAAAAGATCGGAAGAGCA
>NW_012026841.1:153330-154162 GCF_000956235.1 Wasmannia auropunctata | reverse complement strand
ATTAACAATTAAATTAACAATTAAATATGATAAATTTAACAATTTAATATGAATTACAACAATTTTAAATACAACTTAGTTATTAATTAATTAGATTATTTTGTAAAATAATTGTAGGGCAAGTATCATTTGCTAATTACGTATCGTTTGATAACTACAGTTTTGTCTTTAAGCATGTAATTAATAACTATGCAATTAATAACAGATTTTTGAATAAAATGTCATCTGACAGTTTGCGCTTTATGTATTATGTAAAGACAAAAAATGTTATTATAAAAAAGCAAATATTATTGTACAATGTTATCGCGCAATGTGTTTGCAGAAATATCAATAAAAATAATCTTATATTTACATACGTAATCCTTATATCGATATTAATAAAAGGGGCGATAAGTCAGCTTTTGTTTTTAGGAGTTGCATGTGCCTGAGCGCGCCAACTTTAAACGATCTAATTAGTTAATTTTAAACACTTATAATTCAAAAACTATTATAGTCTCAACATTTTGGTATTGGAACTTTTGTTTTAAAATAATCTCAGGAATCTACCCTTAAGCGTTAGTCCGGTCATTACGGGACACCCTGTATATAACTAATTTCTTTAATATTAAATGTATATGTAAATTATAATTATTGCTTGTAATGATCGATAGTTATCTTATAAATTATTCATTATTTCGTTTCTTACAGTTGATTTCAGGGCATATTCACGATCAAAATTTTTTATCGTTGATTAAGAAAAATATTAATTATAAATATTTCTATTCTTGAAGACATGAAAAATCATGTTATTTCACGAAAGTTTAATTTCTTATGTAATGTAAAGTTATTTATT
>NW_012026841.1:152543-153280 GCF_000956235.1 Wasmannia auropunctata | reverse complement strand
TATGGTAGAGGACTTTTTTGTTCAGTTTAAGCTGCTCTACCAGCCCACGAGATATTATCCGGTTATTACCAAACACCCTGTAGATACGCCGTTCAATGGTATGTGGCTCCCTTACACATACAAAGAATTATACTCTTTCTATTACAAATGGGCACCAAAAATTTTAATTTGAATGTTGGTGGATTGTTTTTTGCATCACTAGAATGTTTTGCGACGGTAAGGAAATAATATACTATGTATTGCAATATATACATATGAATTAGTAAATATACTTACTTAAATAATATCATTCATTGTAGCTGGTGAAGGCTTCGGTGTCTTACTTTACTGTTATGTATTCTATAGCATAATAAAGTAAAAATAAAATAAGATTAAAAATGAGAATATAAAATGTACATAATAAACAAAAAATTCTCGATATTATTATTTCACATTTTTGAACATTAAAAAGGCTACAATTTGAGTATATTGATTAATTAGAAAAGTATTATGTAGAGAACATAAAACATTTCAAAAATACAAATAGAGAAACATAAAAGATTTCAAAGTTTTTTGATCAAAGACGTTGATGCATATCATATCGAAACAGAGATTATGTATTGCTACAGAAAATCATTATAAGAGTTATAATATTTTTAAATCTTTAAATTTGAATTACTTGATGGCATGATATCTGTTGAAATCTGAAAAATATACAAAAAACATAAATCTATCTCTATGTTCTAAGAGAGAAAGAA
>NW_012026841.1:151377-152493 GCF_000956235.1 Wasmannia auropunctata | reverse complement strand
TCCACCGTTATCGGAAGTGAGGGCAATCCTAAATAATTATACAGTTTTATCGACATGCAAAAAATTATTATACAATTGTTAAAGCTGTACGAATATTAAATCGATCAGATATTAATAAATTTATAAGTGAAGACGCGCCGTATGCGTGTATTAATTGCCAAACTATTAAACGCAAAGGGATGATAATAAAATAATATTACAAATTGGCTACTGAACAAAGCCGCAGAATATATTCAGCCGGATGCATCCGCAGTCGCAAATTCTCGTTCGTGTGATATACCGGCTCTAATTAGTGCACACCCGTTAATTAGTTTCACTATTGTCGATATTCTGACTTTGGTCCAGAAAATTCCTAGTTGTAATTAAAACCGATACAATTACGAATGTCTACACACCCGGACAAGTAATATTCGTACAGAATCAAAATGGACAGTCGTCCCTCGCTCCCCTCCAATGACTCCGTTCCCCCCCCACGTCCTATACACATTGTCGAAAAATCCCCGCAGCTCTGTTTCGCGAAACACGTGCGCTAACCGGAAGTTAGCACTCTCGTTACTGTGTGCAATCATGTACCGTTCATTGTACTTACTATACATTATACACCTTTTCATGCGCCGTTCTTTACTCACACATTCATGTAGATGGCCGCGCGCATATCTCTGCATCGTGCATATCTTCGGTATGCGTGCGTGCGTGCGTATACGTGTGTGCGTCTGTCCTTGCGCGATGTGCAGCAATTAGTGCTTGAGCTTCTTGTGAAAATGGAATCACTCACACGTGTATATTATACAGGGTGTCCGGTAATAACCGGATAATATCTCGTGGGTTGGTAGAGCAGATTAAACTGGATTGAAAAGTCCTCTACAATTTTGCAAAATTCGCAATCGTTAACGAGATATTAATTTTTGAAGATTGACAAATAAGCGCGTATCTGTCCGGCCCACCGCTGAATACCAGCGGTAGGGCGATCGTGCCAGTCGTATCTCGCCGCGCTGCTAGGCATGTGGGGATAGACTCTATCCCCACACGCTTAGCAACGCGGCGAGATATGGCCGTCCCACCGCTGGTATTCAGCGGTGGGCCGAACGGATACGAGTTTATTCGCCAATCTTCAAA
>NW_012026841.1:150898-151327 GCF_000956235.1 Wasmannia auropunctata | reverse complement strand
AAGTGACAAAAGAATAATCGTACTAGACAAACGCGAATCGACATCCGCAATCAGTAGCGCCATCAATCCGATTTATTAGCGCCACCTTTATATGATAATTATAGTAACATATTCTTCATAAATACTGAAGTAACTAAGATTAGATTAAGCGCCTCAAGATCACTTTATCCAACAATATTAATTAATAACTAAAATTGTATTTAAAATTGTTGTATTTCATATTAAATTGTTAAGTTTGTCATATTTAATTGGTAAATTTAGTTGTTAATTTAATTGTTAATTTTCATGTTTTCTTCGGATTATTTTAATAAAATGTTTAAAGTGTACTTGAATGAGTTTTATTTCAGGATATTAGCAATAGTAGCTTATTTTGTAAAATAATTGTAGGGCAAGTATCATTTGCTAATTACAGATCGGAAGAGCACACGT
>NW_012026841.1:149727-150848 GCF_000956235.1 Wasmannia auropunctata | reverse complement strand
TTGTGCAGACAAACCGTCGCTTGCACCATCAATTTAGCATTCTGTGGGAATGCAATAATTGGTTTGCGATATATTCGCCACTGGCTAGCGAGAATTCCGAAAGTACTTTCGATCATCCTTCTCGCACGGGTTAATCGATAATTGAAAATATCCTGTTCCTGTGACAACCCATTCTTGCCTGGATAAGGGCGAAGCAAATATGGTTTTAAAGGAAACGCTTCGTCTCCTACAAGACAATATGGCAGAATTCGTCCTCCTGCAACAGCTGCTGGCTTCGGTACATTCATGCGATTTGCATTAAAGTTCTTGCCCATAACACTGCCGCCGTAAATACCTCCATCGCTTCGTCGTCCATATGCTCCGATGTCAACGAAACGGAATATGTAGCGTGCATCACAAATGGCCATCAATACTACACTATGAGCATTCTTATAGTTGTAGTACGTGGAACCAGCATTGTTGGGACACTGGAACAAAATTAGCATTCATGCATTCATTAGTTCACCGATAATTGGTACGGTACGGTGTGTTAAGCTGGTTCTACATTAGTTGCATTGCAACATTTGCGATGCTGCGATGCAACTATTATGTAGAACCAGTTTCAGGCTATTAATACTACTGAATACATACTTGAATCGTTACATGTTTTCCATCGATGGCACCAATGCAGTGAATAAAATTGGTCAACTCTTCAAAATCACTTGCAATGTCAAGCCAGTCTCTTTCCGACAATGCTGGCGGTAAAACCAATGGACACAATCTGTTCCAAATTGCTTTGCATGTCTCTCGGATGATATTAGAAACTGTTGTTACCCCAATGAGATACTGGTATGACATTGACGTCATTAAATCGCCAGAAGCAACATACCTAGAACATTTTAAGGATATAAAGATAAATAATATTTAAACAATACCATAGCAGGGAACAAGTTTCATGTATAAAATTTGCAGTATAATTTAAATGTTTACCTCAATGTTATTACTAAACGTTCTTTCGGTTGTATAGGCTCTTGAATAACATGTTTTTTTACCAATAGTGGACCAACAATCGACAACAATTCCTCCAATTGTGTTGCGGACATTCGAAAATAATTATGGAATCGTATTCCATCTTCTATGGA
>NW_012026841.1:148682-149677 GCF_000956235.1 Wasmannia auropunctata | reverse complement strand
TATGTAAGATCTATCAATTTATNTTAAATTGACTATTAACTTTTTGTTTAGTTACGTTGTCAATTATTAAATATTTTCATCACTTCAATATTTAATTTTCGATTTTATTACTGAAGTATTTTATCAAATACTTAACAAACGATTGATGACGTATTTAGTGGAATTCATAATAATGCTGGACAAATATTCAGAATCTTCTTTCAATTACGAACCATTTCTTGTAATATTTATAATTTATCGGAATCTGTTGGGACTTGCATTGTCTTTGCGATGCGCGGACCAATATGAGCGTGCCGACACCTTTCATGAAAACGACTCTTAATACTATTGGACTATCTATCTATCTTGTCCTGTTAGTTCGAGTATAACGATCTCACAGGACGACCACGTTGTATTCCTTTCCACATTAAAGACATTTATTATTATTTGTACAAAGCTTCTCATCTCTTTGATTAGAAATCACTACGTGTTACGAAGCTCTGACCAACAGAATCTTTAATTGTTACTTTGACTTTATTATATATATATATATACACTTTATTATATATATATACTTTATTATATTTATTAATTACACTAAAGATTCGAGGATCCAAAATAAGGGTCGAAACGTCCATATTTATATGTATCTATAATAACAAACACTTTAGACATATGTTTATGTAGTGTCGGCATTATTTAAACTTTATGATTTATTTTGTTTGAGCCTATTTACTTTTATTTATTGTCAAAATATTTAACTGTTGATAATAAAATTAAAAGCATGATAATAACAATAATCATGATAATATTTACAATTTATAATAGATTAAAATATGTAATTGTTATTATACACTTAAATAAATATTAAATATGAATTATTTGCTTGTATGTAATATTGGAAATATTACATAATTTCTTTTATAAGGAATTTTCCACATCTTTGCTTTGATTTTATAAAATGGCCAGGCCTGCAAATGAGAATCTTCACGCATGACATCGATATCTAAATTTGT
>NW_012026841.1:147395-148017 GCF_000956235.1 Wasmannia auropunctata | reverse complement strand
TGCTCTTCCGATCTTTGTAAAGTACGTAACGGATATTAATTAGTAGATACATTAATAGATTTCTTGTGATTCTCTTCAAATGAATAGCTTGTATGTGAATCGAGTGTAAAATGTTGAAGTGACACGGTTTGTAAAAAAAAGAATTAATTAATTAATTATTTAATCTGTGTCAGTCAGTGGATAACTTGTAACGTTTACATTAAAACTATCGAAAATTTAATAAAATAAACACTCATTACGTGGAAATTACATCGAAATGAGAATTTATCTATCTTTTTCGAGAAGCTACAGAAGTCGACAAATCTTTAAAAGGTAAAGTTTTGTGCGTGCGTGCGTGTGTGAAAAAGAGAGAGAGAAAATGTAAACGCATGTTTATGCGCGCGTGTATAGTCAGCTGATCGTCGCGAGGGTCTCGCGTACCGCCTGCCGTCGGACAGTAAGTTGCGCCGCCCCTGTCTACCTTCCGTACGCGGCCCGTAATTCATTAACTATTTCTTTTTATAACTTGAAAACTAAGCTCCGCACAAATTTTTGCCAAAGGAAAAATCGTCTCAGAATGTGGTCAGAAATACGTATGTTTAAGGACAATATACTTATTCTGAATCACCCTGTATATATACAA
>NW_012026841.1:146965-147345 GCF_000956235.1 Wasmannia auropunctata | reverse complement strand
CGTGTGCTCTTCCGATCTGTTGAAATCTGAAAAATATACAAAAAACATAAACCTATCTCTATGTTCTAAGAGAGAAAGAAAAGAGCATTATATTACTTGCAAAAATCTGAAACGTTTAATAGTATTTAAGATTGAAAAGACGGACATGCTTTTTATAATAAAGATGGAATTCCTACGAATTCGTAAACAAGAATAAACCGTGTAAAAGTTTATATAAGTTTCAAGTATGCAACTTTTGTACCTTTTGCGAAAATAGTTCTCTCATGAGTAATTTTTTTATGCGAAACAGAACACCTGCTGAATTTCACTGGTATTAAATCGATCGCGTAATGGTTGATTTTCTGAAAAACGTTATTAAATTGCGATATTCTGATCTCTCT
>NW_012026841.1:138408-146915 GCF_000956235.1 Wasmannia auropunctata | reverse complement strand
CTCTCTTGCTTACACACACACACACACACACGCACGCACGCACGCACGCACGCACGCACGCACGCACGCACGCACGCACACACACACACACACACACATCAATTACCTTGTAAAGATTCGATAACTTCTATATAGCTTCGTGAGAAAGACGGAATTTCCATTTCGATGGACCACGTACAGTTCCAAATAAACGTTTATTTTAATAAATTTTTGTTAATTTTAATGCAGACGTTATCACTAACTGACACAGATCAGATTACTTTAGGTTTGTATGGCGATTTGCCAGTTATGACACGAGAATGTTGTCCATTTTTCTCAAGTGGACACACTGCGTTGAAATCCTTTAGAAACAACTCGCGATCCGGGCACCACGGCTCCGCGATTTTGGACTTGTTGTTAATTTGCTCGTGATTAAGTTCGCCCAACTTTGACTGCATCATTAAATGCATTCTACGCGCAAATTGCATGTCTTTATAAGCTGGCGTTCCTTCAATCCATGGCTCTCCGTCGTACCAACTAATAAAGTGTTGTATAGTCGAGATATACCTTGCAAGTTAATTACATTATTAGAATCAATTTAACAAAAAGTACACATTAATTGGTAATATTATGTCACAAATTAATATATAATACCATATAATAATAATGTATCAAATGTAATCAAGAGAAATAATAAAAATATAATATTAGTAAAATAAAAAAAATTATAAAATAAAAATCTATAATATTGATAAATACTACACTAAATATCAAATAATTTTGCGAAAAATTGGTAGCGTTTAGCAGAAAAAAAGCATTGCAACTGTTTAGTTTTTTTATTGAGGGTGGCACTCAATTGATCACGTTACGATTAAATACAAGTCAATCGCAGCGCTTGAAATTAGAAAGCCTCTAAGCACCGGCCGCTGTGAGTGGTTGTGTCCAATCGTAACGCGATCAATCGGAATCCTCCCTTTGAACTTTGATTGATTCTCTTGCTCTTATATGTATAATAAAGTTGTGTTGGACTCGGAATTATATTTAAATATTTAATATTGATTACCCATGTTTCTAATGTTAGCAAAATTTGTTTCCAAATGATTAATTATCTCTTTAGAAGTATCCCTGTTATTAAATCACCACAAAATACGTCATGATGATAACTCAAATATTTGATTTAATAACTGCAGACACATTCTCAAAGAAATAATTAATAATTTGGAAACAAATTTTGCTTTTTGCTAATATTAGACGGTCTTTAATATTTAATGAATATAATTTCAAGCGCGCCGCCGCGCGCTAGGCGACCGTGTGATTGGTGCGGCACGGTGGTGGGGGGGAGGGGACGAGGAATTATACGATCTGTCGGTTAAACAGTTGCGGTATGTACATTTCAATATTTATTCTTTCTAGAAATTTCTGTATATGTTTCTTTGACCTTCTAGCAGCAATATTGAAGAAAGCAAATGTGCTTCTTCCATGCGATACATTTAGTATGAAGTGATTCGTGATACAGAATGGATCAGTCCATGGCAACAGTATTATTTCATAAGTCGATCACAAAAATTGTTGGAATTACTGAGATTCTTTTGCAACAAAGATTTCCGGTAAATATGAAAACAAAGGATCTTTTATATACTCATTAAAACGTGCCAATATTATATTCATTTTGATTTGACAATTTTATAATAATAAAAAAACAAAAGGCAATATTACATTTGCCTCACATATTTTTAAGATTTTTTATAGTAAAGTGCCGAAAATTTGGAGTGCCTCACGAGGGCTCAAAATTACATAGATTTGTATAATTTGGATAAAATATTAGAACTACATGTACATTTAATGAAATAATATAAAATAAACGATATTGCTACCCCGCGCGACAATGAAAGAAGATAGGAAAGTGTGGTACAATGTAGAGTGCTAGTAAGGTAACGTTATGCGATATTTTGGTATTTTAACCATCTTATAAATTGAAATTTCTATTTGTTAAGGAATTATACGATTATATTCAAAGAAGTTTATGTGAAGAAATCTGTCTCTCTCGATCTCTGAAAACAACGTTAGAAAGTAAGTCCAGAATTCTCGAGTTATCAAGCCTCGACGGAGATTCGCCGCTCAGAGTTACCGGCAACTCGAGGATCGCGCCGATTTCGCATGTCACGCGCCTACACGTGATCAGACATCCCTCTCGAGCGTGATCGACGTGAAGTCGACCCTGTGCGCGAGGGAAAGGCAAGTCAGTCGTCGTAAGAATTTGGCTCTTGTCGGTCGATGCCACGTCGCGTTGAATGAGATCGCGAGGGCGAAGCTGCGTCGCGACAAGATCTCCGTTCGCGGTCAAGATCTCCGGACTCGCGGGATGGACACCTGGTCCATTCTCACAAGATCTCCGTCCGCGACCGATCTGCAGCAATCTAATCGCCCTTCAAGATTGTCCGTACTATCGCCGTCCTTGACCGAACTCCGTGGCATCGCCCGCGCGATATATTGTAAGTGCGCGACCAATCTTGTATGTAACGTTCGAGTTCTGCTGTGAGTGAATAAACAAATGGAGTGACAACTCATCTCTTTCTGATTGCTCCCCTCAGTTGACCTATTCCCTTCCCGCTCCACTCGGGGCGGAACCGGTCCCTCAAAACTTCGCCGGAACGAACAATTCTCGAACGCTCCGCAACATAAATTTGGTCCTTCGAGCCGGATAGAAGTGAATAGCGTCCAACTCTCACTCTCAGTGACGTTCAAGTGACTGTGTCGAATCTCTCAAAATGAGTGATCTCATAATAAAGCAGCAATCTTTGCTGCACACTCTCGCTTGAGCATTAGACAATTTCAAAAAAATCGGGAAAAATAATTATACTCCCGCAAAAATTCGGTCGCGCATCGCCACTCTGAAAGAAACGTGGGTAGAATTTCGACACGGGCACGCCGCGCTTCTTCAAGCCGTTCCAAAGGATAAACGCGAAGCCGTGGAGTACTTCAATGAAGATAAACTCGAGGTTTACGAAGAGGTCTACCAAACCGCAGCGGATTACATGGCTGAGTGTCTTGAAGAAATCGAACCACCTGTGAGTCCGAACCGATCAGCGGAATTTTCGTATGTACAACCCGAATCGTCCTCCATATCGTTGAAGCATCTTCCGCCTATAAAACTGCCACCGTTTTCCGGAAAGTTCGAAGAGTGGGAGACGTTCCGCGACCGATTCAAAACCCTTATCATTCACAATCGAGAATTATCAGATTTCGCGCGCATGCACTTCTTAGCATCCAGTCTCACCGGTCCAGCACGCGACGCGATCGAGAGTACCGAAATTACTGCAGATAACTTCGCCGTGGCTTGGGCAGCCCTCTGTACGCGGTACGAAAATAAGCGGCGATTAATCGACATTAACGTGTCAATCTTGTATAATCTACCGCCCATTACGCGCGAGTCTCCCGCGGATTTACATGCGTTGCGTGACAAAGCTGAAAAGGCGATAGCATCTCTCAAACGATTAGATCGAGCTCCTGCCGACATGTTAAATGACATTCTCGTCTATTTCTTATCACAAAAGTTAGATCCAGCCACTCGAAAGGCGTGGACTCTAAAATCAGGCAAGCACTCGGAGCCTTCGACCTACGAAGATCTGTGCCGGTTCATATCCGCGCGTGCGTCCGCACTTGAGGAGTTAACGCCGAGCAACTCGTACAAGTCAACAAAATCTACGAAAGTTCTCTGCGCAACTACGTCATCGGTCCCCTCGGCAGCATGCCCATTATGTAAGGAGCGTCACTTTATCAATAAGTGTCCACAATTTATAAATAAGAGCCCGAGTCAGCGCCGCGACATCGTCAAGGAGGCCAAGCGGTGCGAAAACTGCCTCAGTACAAAGCATGACGTAATGGCATGCCCGAGTAAATACGCCTGCCGAAACTGTCAACAAAGGCATCATTCAATGCTTCATATCGACTCGATCTCGTCCCTTGAAGCGAATCTAACGCTAATCGCCGAAAATCAGCCGTCTCAAAGTACCGATACTCAACAAGTTCGCGCATTATTCTCGTCCTCGGCATCGCCGTCTCTGCCTCCAGTATTGCTAGCGACAGCTCGAGTCACGGTCTCCTCATCGTCCGGACGCAGCGCAAGCATTCGAGCACTCCTTGATCAGGGCTCCGAAGCCACCTTCATATCCGAAAACCTCGCTCAATTGTTACGACTACGACGGAAGAAAATGCCTGTCTCGATTACGGCCGTCGGTTGCGTTAACGCGGGATCATGCCGCTATGGCACTCAGATAATCATCACGTCGCGTCACGACCCCAGTTCCGTATTCACCACCACGGCCTTAATCTTAACTTCACTGACCACATACGCTCCGAGACACTGCTCTCGCGCCGCTGCTTGGCCTCATATCGCAGATCTCAGGTTAGCAGACGATAATCCGATGAGTTCAGAACCGATAGATCTTATTATCGGTGCAGATTTATATAGCAACCTAATTCTCGACGGCATTCGAAAGGGCTCGCCGGGTCAGCCAATAGCTCAGAACTCCTGTTTCGGCTGGATTCTGTCGGGACCGATTACCCTTCAAAACACATATACTCGTCATATTGCCACTCACCACTGTTCTCTTGAACAAAGCTTGCGGCAATTTTGGGAAATAGAAGAAATTCCCAGACAAGCGGCATTAGCTCCCGAAGAACAGCTCTGTGAAACGCACTTTATCACAACTCATACACGCTCGCCCGACGGACGTTACTGCGTACGGCTTCCATTCAAGGAAGGGCCGCCGATCGCAATCGGCGAATCTCGCTCAATCGCCGAACGCATGCTTCTTTCGTTAACTCGTCGGTTCAAAGCAAATCCGGAACAAAAAACCGAATACTCCGAGTTTCTTGCCGAGTACGAGCAGCTCGGGCACATGTGGAAGGTTAACCCCCCTTCGCTACCCTCTAATCAATATGTCTACATACCGCACCATCCCGTAATTCGCGAAACAAGTATTACGACAAGATTAAGGGTAGTTTTTAATGCCTCCAGTCTGACAAAAAATGGCACTTCATTAAATCACCATCTTCTCGCGAGCCCAAAATTACAAAGTGATTTACCCGCCGTCCTATTGCGCTGGCGCCAATATAAATATGTATACAGCGCCGATATCGCCAAGATGTACCGTCAAATTCGAATCGATCCGAGAGACGTGGATTATCAGCGAATCTTATGGATAGGAGACGACTCTAATGCGATATCGGAGTATCAATTGCTCACCGTTACGTATGGAACAGCCACCGCTCCGTTTCTCGCGCTTCGCGTGCTTAAACAACTCATCACGGATGAAGGTGACGCGTTTCCACTAGCCGCGCCGGTGCTCCGCGACAACACTTATGTAGATGATCTCTTATTCGGCGCGGACGATATCTCCACACTCCGTCACACTCGCGCCCAAGTATGCGCTCTGCTAGCGCACGGCGGATTCGAACTAAGAAAATGGGCGAGCAACTCATCCGATCTTTTAGCCGATATTCCTCCAGACAACCATGGACTGGCGTGTAGCAAGTCCTTGCAATCCGACGACAAGTTAAAGATTCTAGGGATTAATTGGAACCCTTCTGTCGACGCGTTTCAAATTCAGGTTGACCTCCCGGATGCCATGCCCAAAACCAAACGTACAATCTTGGCCACTATCGCTCGCTTATTCGATCCACTCGGGTGGGTCACTCCCGCGACCGTGGCAGCAAAGGTATTCATGCAACAATTGTGGCGTTTAAAATTAAACTGGGACGACATCATACCTGAGTCGACTCTACTTCGGTGGAAGTCTATCTACACTACTCTATCCGCATTGAACGGCCAAAAAATTTCGCGTTGGACGGGTCAAGACTCGGATATATCGCGTTGCGAGCTTCACGGCTTTGCCGATGCATCCACGGTAGCCTACGGAGCAGCCGTCTACATTCGCGTCGCCTCTCGAACTGGTGAGGCAACCACAGCGTTGCTCGCCGGCAAATCAAAAGTGGCGCCGGTTGATCCGATAACCGTGCCTAGGTTGGAGTTGCTAGCAACCGTTCTTCTCGCGCGACTCATGGAGTTCGTAATCACGACGCTCAATCTCGTCAGCGTGCCCTGTCACTGCTGGACGGATTCTACCGTGACGTTAGCCTGGCTAGGTCACCCCTCCAAATGGAAAACATTCGTCGCGAATCGAGTGGCGGATGTTCACTCTCGACTCCCAAACGCGGAATGGCATCACATCTCAACGACCATGAATCCCGCCGATTGCGCATCGCGCGGGATTCTCGGCCACGAGCTTGCTTACCACAAACTCTGGTGGCAAGGACCTGACTGGCTTTGCCTCTCGCCTTCTGAATGGCCCAAGAGCGAGGGTCCCTTATCGGACGATGCAAATCATGAAGCTAAGCCAATTACATCACACATCGCTCAACCGACGGTGACGTGGGATCTAGCGTTTCGCTACTCGTCATGGCCCAAGTTGATTCGAATCACCGCCTACGTCATTCGTTTTACTCTCCGATGTCGGCAGAAATACACTTCTCGAGCAAGCACGTCCCCTCACTCTCTCGCTCTTTCTCCTCACGATTGTAAGCAAGCGAGACTGTTCTGGTTAAAATCTATTCAACGAGAAGTATTTCCCGAGGAGCGGCACCTCCTTATGAAGGGTCACCCGCTTCCCGCTCGAAGCTCTATTTTGTCTCTTAACCCATTTCTTGACGCGGATGAGCTTATTCGCGTAGGCGGCAGGCTGAGAAACGCTCCCTTATCGTTCAATGTGAAATACCCAATCTTATTATCGTCCCATTCGTTAGTTACCTTGATTATTCGTCAAGCACACCTTCGATCCCTTCATGCAGGCTCGCAGCTCACCATCGCCACGTTGCGACAGGAATTTTGGATTCTCCGAGCCCGCAATCTAGTAAAATCTGTTATCCATCAATGTGTAGAATGTACTCGCGAAAGAGCCGCGATCCCGTCCCAGTTAATGGGCAACTTGCCAAAGGTTCGCGTGTCTCCCTCAACTCGCGCCTTTTTGCACTGTGGAGTCGACTATGCGGGCCCGGTTGCCGTTCGAGCCTCCGCCGGCCGCGGAATCACCTCTCGCAAGGCTTATATCGCGGTATTCATATGCCTAACGACGCGCGCTATCCATTTAGAATTAGTCGGGAGCTACAATACGTCCGCGTTCTTAGCTGCATATTCGAGATTTTGCGCACGACGAGGATTACCGATATCCATGTACTCCGATAATGGCACAACCTTTGTCGGCGCCAATAAAGAGCTCAAGTCCGCATATAGAGCCGCTCTTCAGAACCCCGATTTTTTAAATCGCACGGCTTCCGATGGAGTATCATGGCAGTTCATCCCTCCTCACGCCCCTCATTTCGGGGGTTTGTGGGAAGCGGGAGTGCGGAGCATGAAGCATCATCTTCGCCGCACCCTCGGGTCTCACACCCTCACCGTTGAAGAGTTCACGACTATGTTATACCAGGTTGAAGCCTGTCTAAACTCTCGGCCTCTGGGACCATTGACTGATAGTCTGTCTGACTACGAACCCCTAACGCCTGGCCACTTCTTAATCGGCTCGGCGATTACGACAGCGCCCGAACCGTCGCTTCTCGACCTCAATGAGAATCGATTGTCTCGTTGGCAGCTTGTCCGCCAGATCGCCGAACGGTTCTGGAAACTCTGGAAACATGACTACGTCAATACTCTTCAGCAAAGAGTCAAGTGGCGCAAGCCACAGCCATCGATCCAAGTCGGGCAATTAGTTCTTCTTCGAAATTCCGCATTACCCCCCTGTAAATGGGAGCTAGGCCGAGTGACTCAATGTCATGCTGGTACCGATACCTTAGTTCGCGTGGTCACAGTCAAAACCGCAACTTCCGAGTATCAGCGGCCGATTGAGCAACTGTGCTTATTACCGATCGACGTGAATCCGCCTGCTATAAATGAAAATTAGGATACCGTCTTGTCTCCGTCAAGTTTCTTTTTGTCCCCCTCTTTTCTTTTCTTTCTCTTCTGTGTCTTAAGGCCCTACGCGTAATGTATCCGTTATGCCATGGCGGGCGGCATATTCTTTAGTGCTTAAGTTACTATATTGTACAACCACTCGCTTCGAACTCGACCGTTTCCGATTCTTGACCACGCATCGTTGGATTCGAAACGAACGTTTCGAGGCGGGCGGTTTATGTTAAGGAATTATACGATTATATTCAAAGAAGTTTATGTGAAGAAATCTGTCTCTCTCGATCTCTGAAAACAACGTTAGAAAGTAAGTTCAGAATTCTCGAGTTGTCAAGCCTCGACGGAGATTCGCCGCTCGGAGTTACCGGCAACTCGAGGATCGCGCCGATTTCGCATGTCACGCGCCTACACGTGATCGAACATCCCTCTCGAGCGTGATCGACGTGAAGTCGATCCTGTGCGCGAGGGAAAGGACAGTCAGTCGTCGTAAGAATTTGGCTCGTGTCGGTCGATGCCACGTCGCGTTGAACGTTGTATATCGCGAGGGCGAAGCTGCGTCGCGACAAGA
>NW_012026841.1:137924-138358 GCF_000956235.1 Wasmannia auropunctata | reverse complement strand
AGGCTATAATACTTTTTAAATTATAACCGATTAAAGTTATCCTATTACGGCGTCTGAAATTCGCGCGCTCAGGCATGGTACATTGCGCGCGCGATTGCGGGGTGCCCTTGTCCATTGACTTACATTTAAATATTGATGCGCTTATCGCAAAAATATCTAATTATCGAAATTGAGTTTCTTATTTGAAAACATTAATGATTTTATAAGTTAATAACGCTTTAAGTTTAAAAATCGAATTTTGACAGTTAGGTTACTTTTGCTGTAAGCGTCTCAATTTTTCATACAATGATAAAGAGATCGCTTTTAAGCTTTGTCTCGTTTATTTATGATTACTTTTAATATCAGTATAATATTACAAAATATCAATGAATAAAAGTAAGATAAGAGAAATAGTATTAATTTAGATCGGAAGAGCACACGTCTGAACTCCAGTC
>NW_012026841.1:134115-136435 GCF_000956235.1 Wasmannia auropunctata | reverse complement strand
AATAATCCACTAAATCCCATAAACATGACACACGATTAAATGAGCATATATAACTTATTATGTTAATAACTTTTTAACAAATAATGAGCGACGGGAAACGTCAGTGGCCTTAAACTTCTTAAGGGTCAAGGTCAAGATCAAAATCAGTCGGAAGTCATTTGGGGCTGACTGTGTAAAGGTAAACATTTACCAAAAATAAAAACAAGAAACTCAATAAATAGCGTAATTAAGACCGCAGTAATTAAAAAGGGATTTCGATAACAAGTAGCAAATTACGTACACAGAAAAATCAAAAATAGGAAGAAATCTCCAGCAGCAGCATACTTGGCGCGCCCGTTTTTTATATATAAACTCATGGAAATATTGTTACGCCCGGGGCGGTAAACCTTGCGATCACGCACTCGGTCGCGTAACGTTCGCGCTTCCGCACTCGCGTTCGCGCACGTGCACCGGAAAGCCGCGGGGAAATAAGAAAGGAACACAAGGAACACGCTTTATTGTAATGACTGTGAACCAATAACGCAGCGAATAGATAGAGCAGAGTAAAGCACGTCCGTACGAGTCGACGGCTCGTCTCCAAATCTAATGTGTCGCTAGTTTGACAGACGACAACGCGTCGTCAGGGAAACATCTGACAGCTGGACCGGCTCGCTGGTACATCGAACGACGCGGGCGAAGACACGGGCGTAACAATATAATGCATGCAATTCATGCTAACAATACATTATTTATTAATAGATATTCACTAATAACCTTAAAATAAAATGTATCAACGAATAATCTTGTAATGCTTTTAAATTTTATTTAAGACAATAGTAGTAATAATAATTATACAGGGTAGACCATTTTAATCCATCCAGTCGAATATCTCGAAAAATAAGCACACTAGGAAAAAATGTTTCAGACAAAAGTTGTAGGGTTTCGAGGGGGACATAAGATGATAACATTGGTTTGACCCTGAGTGGCGTTGTCAAGGTCAGGACAAGGTCACTTTGAATTTTTTAAATGGAACCCCCAATTTTTCATTACATGTTCTTATAGCACGCCTCGAGAACTTTCCAAAACACATAAATAAAATATTTTTTTATGAAATAAATCTTGAGTTATGAAGCTTGAAATTTGGAGTACTGTCGGCATTAGCATCATCCAAGGTGTCCGAACACTAGCTAAAGATGGCCAAGGTCGTTGGTCTTTATCAATGTCATGATCCTGAACAACATTCAAAAGGTTTTAGCTAGTGTTTGGACACCTTGGATGATGCTAATGCCGACAGTACTCCAATTTTCAAGTTTCATAACTCAAGATTTATTTCATAAAAACATATTTTATTTATGTGTTTTGGAAAGTTCTTGAGACGTGCTATATAAGAACATGTAATGAAAAATTGGGGGTTCCATTAAAAAAATTCAAAGTGACTTTGTCCTGACCTTGACGACGCCACTCAGGGTCAAACCAATGTTATCATCTATATGATAACATATGTCTCCCTCGAAGCCATACAACTTTTGTCTGAAACATTTTTTCCTAGTGTGCTTATTTTTCGAGATATTCGACTGGATGGATTAAAATGGTTCACCCTGTATATATGTATATATATATTACGGTATATTGTGACGGTATTAAGTGTTGAATTTGGAATGAATTTATTATAATAGTTTTAAATTATATATATATATAAAATTTAAAACTATTATAACATTATATTATTCCTTACCAAAACGCGATTTGATGAATAGAATTTGAATGCTGAGCTATTGAAATTCACAAATAAGCGCGCGTGGAATTCGCGCGGTCAAGATGGGCACAACCAAGACTGGCGCGAGGCACTTCTGACATTTGCATCGTGTCATAACATGTTTTCTATTACTCTGCTTTGCATTTAATTTAATTAATTAGTCAAAAATATTTAAAATACATAATGAATTTGTTAGAATAGTTTTAAATTATATATATTGTATATAATTTAAATTATATGTATATATATAATTTAAAACTATTATAACAAATTCATTATGTATTTTAAACATTTTTGACTAATTAATTAAATTAAATGCAAAGCAGAGTAATAAAAAACACATTATGACACGATGCAAATGTCTGAAGTGTCTCGCGCCAGTCTTGGTTGTGCCGACCCTGACCGCGCGAATTCCACGCACGCTCATTTGTGAATTTCAATAGCTCAGCATTCAAATTCTATTCATTGGATCGCGTTTTGGTAAGGAACTTTTCGGAGGAACTTAGAATTTCACGGAGGTACCAGCGTATTCTCCATTTGTATCAATGCAACTCTAAAAAAAAGTCAGTTAATCGTTTTCTAAAA
>NW_012026841.1:133475-134064 GCF_000956235.1 Wasmannia auropunctata | reverse complement strand
AATATCTTTATTCTTTCAGTTGCTGCTTTAAATCGAAAGAGTAATGATAGCTCTACGGACCACATGCGGGAATTGGTACAAGCGATACAGCAGCCCATAACTATCGATTTGCAGCAGAATGCCCAGAATCCGTTTACTGGATTCGGCACTCTCGTTGCACATAAGCTGGAAGCTATGAGCGAAAATGCACGAGACAGGGCGATGATAAGAATTCTTCAAGTGCTGCAAGAAGAACGCCTTAGTGACCAAGCCTAGACATTTTATATAAGTGTTTTTATCGTGCGGGCATATGTAAAGATAAATGTACACAAAAATACTAAAAAGAAAAAATTCGAAAATTAATTCGAATAGAATTAATAGAATTAATTCAAAATTTTGTTTCAAAGCTTTTTTTAGCTCTAGAGACCTAGTATCAGGATATAAAGTGAACAAACAATCGATTCATTGAGTGGGATGTGAGCACTATTTACTCGAGTGTCAAGAAATGATAAAAAATATTACAAGAACATTTTCGGGTAACCAATTATGATGAAGATACTTATTCGATACAGATTCTCAACTTATAACCTTGAGAAATTTTTTCTAAAAA
>NW_012026841.1:131847-133455 GCF_000956235.1 Wasmannia auropunctata | reverse complement strand
ATAATTACAATTTATATTAGTAATAAAGATATTTAATGTACTGTACATTTTATACATTGTTCTAGCAAATACATACTACAATCTTACATAATAGAATTAATCATTTGATTGTTATCAAGTAATAAACAATCCGTTATAACCGTACGTTTTTTCAGTACATATAATAATAATACAACGATTAGCAGTTACCACCATAGGCTGTAATACACTCAGTGATCCTCCGGCAGTAGTTTCTATACGGTAGTAATACTCGCAGGGATACCTGCAGGTTTGTAATAACTGCTGTGTGATCTGCCGACAATAATTATTACACGAGCAGTAATACCTCCAGTAATAACCACAAGTGTGTAATATTTGTCATGTGATCCATCAGCAGTAACTACTACACGGGCAATAATACCTCCAGTAATAACTACACACTTGACAGTCGGTCTTTTTCGTAAGGGAGCAACCATTAAAACGGTTAAAAGGTTCTTTAAAAGGCCATCCAACCTTTGAGTATATAGACATGGAGGGGGAATGTTGGCTCGAAAACTGTGTCCAAGATGTGTGCGAGATACCTTTGTCTCTCGCACTCCTTGCCACTCTTGGACTTGCTTGCGGCCTGCAGAGAACAAAGGCATTCCACCTCCAGGTATCTATATACTCAAAGCATCCAACCGACTAAGTTTACTGCCTTTGGAGCGGTAATCATTGGCTTAACCTTTATCTTTAATTTTAATTTAGTTTTCATTATTTCATTTCAGATTATTTTCCATTAGGCTAAGTCAATCACAAACAGTATTATTATTTTGAGTTTGTTTCAGATATATATCAAATTCCAAAATTATTTTATTTTATGAAGTGTAACAAAATACTGCAGGTCACGTTTTATATTAAAAAGCTGAGCTTTCCAAGGCGGCCGGCGTGTTA
Source organism: Wasmannia auropunctata (assembly GCF_000956235.1). NCBI lineage: Eukaryota > Metazoa > Arthropoda > Insecta > Hymenoptera > Formicidae > Wasmannia > Wasmannia auropunctata. Next base: position 132,543 of record NW_012026841.1, on the reverse strand, counting down.
AGACCAGAATGCAATTTCGGTTGCTAAATGGATTCACGAAAAGGCTCAGTTTTGTCACTTTAGGGTGCAATTTCACGCAGCGTCAAGACGCTAGCGACTATCCCCACTCCGACCGCCTCGGTCAACGCGCATCTGTCGCTGCGCCTGAAATGTACCTCTCATCGTTTTGTCGCTTGAAGTTCGGACTTGCCCAATTTCAGCGTCAAAAAGCTGTGCTTCGGTATTTGAACGTCAAACGTAATGATTCCGATAAAAAGTGAGATAAAAATGAGTTTAAACGTATTATAATGTATTTTTAATAAACGTATTAATAATGTATTTTTGCTATTAATTATTTAATTAATTGTGTATTGGTCTGAAAGAATTTGCAGTGACACGTTTTTATATGTAACCTCTATTTAACGTTTATTGTATGTTTATTTATTTATTTTTTATTATCCTAAGAATTAAAAAGCTTGGAATTAATACTGTATTTTATGCTTTATAGGAAATTGGTGTATACACCTGCGGGCTGTGCGAGACGATCTGCAATTTTAACGAAATGCACAGCCACCCATGCCTGAATTTTTATCCACATTATCATGTGGACAAGAATAATTATTTTTATCCGCAGTGTGCTAAGTACATTGGAATGTATACTATTGTTAATTGTTAATACATGCAGTGCTAGTACTGTAAAATTTTTATATGTGCAGA
>NW_012026841.1:128590-131797 GCF_000956235.1 Wasmannia auropunctata | reverse complement strand
CGTGTGCTCTTCCGATCTTGCAAAAAGGTGATTGCCGTATTTTCGATAACACCAATCGCGAAAAAATTCATTCATGTACAACACACTAAAATATTTTTCAAATCTACAGGATAACGGATATGATCGTTAGCACATTTGACTCTTTCTTGACATATGATACAGACGAGAATACGCATTTGATTTTATTGATTAATTTGCCAATTGATGATACTGCTAGTTGATTCAATACAAATGCAAAATATAGATATTCAGATGCAAAGTCTAGATAATTTATTGAAGAAGTTTAATGATATTACCAATTCTGTCATGGATTACGTTAGCTCTGCGCGCATTCTATTTTGTCATGAATTAATATACATTACGAAATCTTGAGATCAAAAATGTCGAACTCCTTATAATGAATTGAAAAATAATTCTCTTTTGGCACATCACGTAATATATTAGAAGTAATATAATAAGTCTTATTATGTAACTTGTTTTAAAAAAAAATTCTGTTACATACTTATACGTAGCTGCGTTTACCACGTTTTTGTGTCATATCATTTATTCAAAAATAATATTTCTGCTGTACGTGTTACAAATTTTTATCAAAGATTATATGCCTGGTATGCAATAACTTATTTAATTACTTATAATTGAATCATTTATTTTGAACTGTTAATTAACGGTCCAAGGAGATAATATGTGAATTATTATATCAGAAGAAAATTGCCAAATTGTTCGATAACTTTCTAATTATCTGTAATTCCAAATGAGAGATAAAAGAACAGATGATATGGGTAGAAAAATTGCAAATATCGTGCCAATTTTCGCGGTCCGTTTGTAACGAATCACAAGGGTAGTAGATTCCGATGCTCTCTGAAGAGCGATACGCTTTGTCTGGCGTAGGCGTTCGATCCCCTTGGCAGCCTTTTCGCATTGTAAGCGAGGGTGACAGAGAAGGGACAACAATAAAATACTACACGGTAATAAAAAAGGACGCAGTAAAGCGAACTGCGGAAGTCCCTATAAAGATAGAGTGAAATTAAATGTTTGCCTTTAATAAGGTGGTTTAACCTAATACACGTAGAGAAGATGCTGGAAAAAATGGCGTATAATATCGGTTTACAGACAGTGTTTTATCAGTAAGTAATGGCCCGCGATATAACAGGTTGTTTAAGAAATCTTTCTGGTCAATCTCCCCTTATCGAAAATTTAAAATAGAGCCCACCAATCTTTGTAAAAATCTTTTAATACTTGCAATTAGTATCTTGACAATTAAAGTGTATCCTGATAATTAAATCTCAAGTTCCGTTCAACTCCTATACACTTCCGTTACAGTTTAGACGCGCAAATTAAAACCTTTCGTTCGTTAGTTAATCCGTAATTTGTAATTTAATTCAATTTTGTCCTTTTATTTTTTTTCAAATAACTGAATTTTTAATCGTACGTAGATAATTATTTTGTGAAATTAATTACTCGTAGCATTTAATCTCGGGATTCAGCCCGATAGATATTTTGTTGACAAGTAATTTCTGCAGATATTTCGACATTTTCGAGATTAAAACAAAGCAAAAGCTCGATTACAAATTAATTTTTTGAAATTAATTACTGTTTTATTTCTTGGAGGATCTGCCCTTCTGCGAGGGTCACGTAAATTATGTAAACACAAAACAAATTCCGTGAAATCTCATAAAATGGATGCTTCAATATCTTCGTCTCTCAGGTCTCTCTCTCTCTCTCTCTCTCTCTCTCTCTTTCTCTTTCTCTCTTTCTTTCTCTCAGAAGAAAAAGAGGGGAAAAACCTACGATCCTCGAGACTAAATGCCGATGCTCCCGTAAGGAATATCATGACTTAAGGGCGGGTTAACATGTAAATTACGTTATTGTCGCGTCAATGACGACGGCGGGATCGTTCGCACGAGCTACTTGGAAAGCGTACACGCTTATTAAAGACCGGCAATAAAGTTGGCGCGATGACCACCAATTAAGAACGGGATATCTACTAGCAACGTTGCTAAAACACAGAAAATCGCGCGTTTTATCACTGATCTTGCCTCCGATAAATCTGAAAGTGATTTTCCGCGTTTCTCCAAATTATACCCTTCCAAGAGCGGAGCGTGAAAGCGGAGACGAGACACGGTGGCGATCGAAGGGAAATTGGAATCAGAGAAAAAACGGAAAAGATCCAGATATTCAGTAACAGCTTTTACACCGTAATAGCTTACTGATCCGTGCGACAGAAATGCTTTTAACAAAGAATAAGGATTCGAATTTCGACAAACTCTTGCGTGACTCTCAACAAAATACTTCACTAGGAATCAGGTCGAGAGTAAAATTATATATAATACAATATACCTACATAAATAAATAGTAAAAATTATTATCATTATCGTACGTAAGTGTAATTATTTGTAGTGCAGCAAGAGAATATATTAGATTGATCGGAAAATCTTTTCGTATTTTCAATCGCCCTTCTTGCATAAAATACGAAAAGACTGTTTGGCCAATCTGATTGCGAAAAATACATTAATTATATGATATTTATCAAATTGAAGATCAACTTGAGACAAAAAGACAAATTTTTAAAGTTACTGTAATAAAAAAAATACACATGTGAAAAGTTACATAAAGAACTTTATTCCAAAAATTACTAATAGCAATTAATACTAAAAGGAAATAAATGTGATATACCTCAACTCCGGATATTAGACATAGTTAGGTAGACATTAATAGGTATAAGTTGATTGTACATTTCGTCAAAAAGAACGTAATCGATAAAAAAGCGTGTTTATATTGACAATGAGAGATGACAATAAGAGATATTTTCAAACTTTCAACTTTCAACTTACAACATCGTTTCACTATTAGTGCATAATAGAAAAGTGTGATAACTGCTTTTCCGATTTTCTCTGAAGTTCTGCTTTTTTTTCTCGGTTGAAATTACTCACTCGATCAAATATCTTGCGCACTACTTTATTAACAAATATTCGAAAACTTGAGAATTTTGCAGCGTAGTCCAATATAAATCTGAAACAATTGAAATAATAATTCTACAGTAATATTATAATTACATATTTTACAATACATAATTGTCTAACAAAATTGACAATGTTTAATATTTGCGAATCTAGAATTGCATTACAAGATAGATTAAATATATCTGCATATATGCTCACCTCCAGCATTTATAAGCAATCCATTCCGCGTAAGTCATTGACGCATACA
>NW_012026841.1:114828-128540 GCF_000956235.1 Wasmannia auropunctata | reverse complement strand
GATTTGTCGCTCCATGAAAAGGTAGGAAGAGAAAAGCGGCTGGCGTTTTGTCGATGACAGTAAACGTCATGCGCAGATCGGATGCGCGTTGACCGAGGCGACCGGAGTGGGGATAGTCGCTAGCGTCTTGACGCTGCGTGAAATTGCACCCTTAGGAACGCGCCAGATGTCGCGCGAGCCCATAAGGAGGGCCTCTCTCTTGTAATTTTAGTCAGTCTATCAATGATGGTGGTTGAGTGAAGAAGAGTTGTGATATGTTTGTACGAGGCTGCGTAAAATGCAGTTCTCACTTTTTGACTTACAATAAACTAGTCATCTTCATCACAGGAAAGAGACGCCACGTGTTATTATTTTCTTTGTGTATACCCAACAGTTTCTTTTCAAAGACACTTCTCTTTCACACACTCTAAAATAAAACAATATAAACCGCGCAGCAAATATAACATTAAGAAAATTATCTAAACATTTCGCTATTTGTTTCTACAGATTATTCTGGGCTCCGATTTATTCATGTATTCTCCCCCCACATGTCTCTCAAAAAAAGGTGCTAACCTGTCCATATGACCCAGTTGAAAAAACTAGTTAAATTCCCATGGGAACCCATGGGAATGCCTACGAGTCCATATTGGATATTAAAAATCCTATATGGGAATCCATACAGTGTGTGGGAATCCATGTGGAAATCCACATGGTGTATGGAAATGTAACGATGCACTCCCTAAAAGAACGCATCGTTCCTACACACGAAACCCAGTAGGAACCGGGCGCAACGCGCCCGGATTATCTTTTTCGCCACCCAGCGAAGCACTCGGGAAGTTCACCTCACCGAGCCCTCCTTTTTACAACCCCCCGGAGATTACCGACGAGACGCGGAAACGTCCAAACCCGCGCCCGAGCGGGTATAAAAGCCGGGAGAATTTCCGACAAGAACACTTCTCGCTTGACTCGCTACCACCAGTCCGCCAGAAGACCTTCCGCACCAGAACCGCGAGCAGCTCGAGCAAATCGGGATCGAAAGAGAGAGTTCTCGGCCTCCGCCTAGCGTTCTCAGGCAGACCTGCTCCGGGTCCTTCCTCAGGGACGGTCAGCACCGGGGTCGAGAGGGTTCTCGGCCTCGTCCGAGTCTGTCTCGGCAAACCGTTTCCGATTCCTTCCTCCAGGAACCGCCGAATCCAGGGGAGTGAGAGGGTTCTCACTCCCTACTGAGAAAATACCTCAGCGGCGGATTCCCCCGACAAACAACACGGTCACCGATTCTCGGAAACGGCTCGGGCCGCGCGCTCCTCCACCGCGCACCGCGCTCACCTGGGACGTTCGTCTCACACGCCGCGTCGCTCCCCGCCCGCCGCGCCTACCGCGCGCCCGCCGACGTCACGCGCCAACACGTGCACAACCGATGGGCACTAACCGGCGCTCGCGCTAAAGCTTGTATATATGTAAATATATAACGTCCGTCCGAGCGTACCGAATTGTACAGATCCGCGTATATAATAAACCAGTTCTTTTATATTAAAATCCTCATTAAATGCTCTTCCCTCTCCGCCCTGAGCCAATTTCGCCGCCCGTTTTCCGACAAGCTACTCCGTGCGACGGAATAACGGCAGTTGTCACAATCTATATGGAAATCCACATGGTGTATGAAAATCCATCTGGGAATCCAGATAGTGTATGAAAATCCATGTGGGAATCCACATGGTGTATAAAACTCTATATGGAAATGCACATGATGTATGAAAATCCATCTGGGAATCCAAATGGTGTATGAAAATCCATCTAGGAAACCAGATGGTGTATGAAAATCCATCTAGGAAACCAGATGGTGTACAAAACTCTATATAAAATCTATATAAGGTAAATGTCCCTATTTGTGACCATGACACTATTTGTGACCACTCGTGGATTTTTATTTAATTAATTAAAAGTTTTAAGTAATTTTCGAAAAAAATATTCATTACGTTTGGTGATTACTGAACCACAGTTTGATATATTGATCAAGAATATTTGACTACCCTGCTGAAAATGTTCGATTAAAACCGATTAAAACCGTAATCCGTTTTAATCGATTTTAATCGGTTCAATTCGCGCCCGGATTAAAAAGTAATCGGTTTTAATTCCGAACAAATTATAATTGGTTTTAATATTACTTTTGCGGATTATTTCCAATTTGAAATTAATTTATTTTTAATTTAATTTAATTATTAATTTTTTTTAATCCATGCTTTCCATATTCTTAGGGAAAAAAACCGTATATCACAATAAACACGAGCACTTAAGACTGTTGATTCATCCAGGAAGATTGTATAATGAAATTAGTTTTAAATATGCAATTGTGCCATTAATATCGTTAATTTGTTTTAAATGGTTGATTACAGATGAAGAACACATTTTTGCTCCTGCAAGATAATTCATTTTATCTTCTCCTTTTAAATCGAAAGATGTCAAAAGATGTTTATCTTTCGAAACATTTTGTACTAAATAATGAAGATAGTCTACAGTAGCAACATAATCTCCAATTTGAAGTGCTATTCCTTCTTTTAAAAATCTTGTCCGCATTTTAGTAATAATATGTGTTGTGTATTGTATGTGACATTCTTTTACTTTATCCATATTTATTTGAAACCAAGGTCATGTTGAACTCCATGGAAATATTTCTTCATTGTTTGTCATTAAGATATTATTAACACGCATTGCTTTTAATAGACGAGTATTACCATCAGACGAGAAACCTGCAATAATGATTCCAAATCTTTCTGCTTCTGTCTTTATAAAATTCTACCGTTCCAGAACATCTTTCGTATTAAATATGTTATCCGTGCTAAACATAAATAAACGATATGCTGGAACATTATAAGAGAGAGGTTGAGTCATTATTATATATGCATATGCAGCTTTATTGGCAATTTAAAAAAAAATTTGAATAGCTTCTGCAGATGTGGCGATGTACTTATTTTGTTCAGATAAACCGTTTTTTACGGGCAAAACAAACCCGAGAACCTTATTTGATCTTGAATCATATTCGATCTTTCCTGTAATGCGTGTAGCATCTTTGGATATTATCCAAATAACTTTTGGAACATTTCTCCTATTTAAATATTGCGCACTAAATCAATAAATCAATTTCACCTTCTTCAGTATGTTTACGATTAGTAAATGAATACCTGTTTAGAGTAATTATTGAAGGTAATACGTTTGGTAAATGTGCCTGCAATGTTTCGTATAATAATCTTCCTCCTGTATAATAAAGATAAATTCCAAATTTTTTCGTAGCTTTATCATAACAATTCTTATCCGCTAGGTGCTTCAAATTTATTAACAATATATCTAAAAGTTTCTTCAAAAAGCTATATAAAATTGATTCATTGTCTTCTACATTAGAATTTATGTTCAATTTTTTTATTTTAAATAAAAAGTTTTCAGTTATTTTAATATTTTCATTTAAAATTTTTGTAACTTTTTCAGCTAAAACAAAATAATCTGTTACTGTTCGATCGGTGACTGTCGTATCGATAGGGCTAAGCGATTTAGTACACATATTTGCGGCAAGAGGAAAGAGCGGGGCCACGACAGCGCCGAAAAGGAGATATCTGAGAATGCAGATGGTGTATGAAAATTCATGTGGAAATCCACATGGTATATGAAAATCCATCTGGAAATCCACATGGTGTATGAAAATCCATCTAGGAAACCAGATGGTGTATAAAAATCCATCTAGGAAACCAGATGGTGTATAAAACTCCATATGAAAATCTATATAAGGTAAATATCCCTATTTGTGACCATGACACTATCACAAAAGAGCGAGAGTAAGTGACGAGACACCGCGAGAATCAGACGTATGTGAAAACAGGAATAAAGACTCGTATAACAAGTAAACCGACTGACTGTGGCTACATTATTGTGTGAACGTGTAATCCCGGAGAACCGCTAAGCCCAATATCCCATACTTTAAATAATCGCCTCACGGAAGGCTCGATCCAATAGCGAGGCATCGGCGGTAGCGATCGGCGCGGGGGCGATCCACTGCGCGAGCCCCGGTAGAGAATCGAACAGTTACTAAAGTTTGATTAAGATCTAATTTTTCTCGAACTCTCTTTAACTTTTCGGATCTTTGATATTTAACACTTTGAAATTTAGATATCTCTTTATATTGAATATCTGTCTTAACATTAGAACTTGAAGGAATATTTCTTATAGTATCATCTTCAAGCTTTTTCTGTTTGATTATTCAAATCAACATCAAGATTAATAATTGAAAGAATAGATCATCAATATTAAGATCAGAGACTTCGTAGATTCTATTAGAATTTGTATCGAGATCAATAATACGTTCTTTATCTATAATAACCGAATTTGGATCAAGAATAGAATAATCACACTTTTCGTGAATATTTTGCAAGTTATATTTATTGTAATATTTACTGTATCTACTGTATCTGAGATTTTATTAAAAATATAATCAGTAATAAGATTATTTCTACTTCTATATTTAGAACTTAATAAATCAATATTTTGAATATGTTTTTTAAGTAAATGTGTGTGATAATTGGAATATATCCAACGTTTTGAATTTGAGCATTTTTTCGAATATTTATATATTGTATAATTCGACCCACAAAAACACGTTATAGTGCATTTTAGTTCATTTTCCATACTTGTTATGATTATTTTATCAAGTAAGTCTCGTAAAATGTCCCATCCAGCTCTGTTTACTTTGCCTTGAGTCCAAGAAATTATTGTTCTTCATACTGTTGCGTTTTCTTCCAATAACCTAGTTTTTAATAATTCGTCTGAAAGAGATGCCGATAAATTATTTTTCTATAATTAATAATATCTAAGTTAAACTAGACCGCGTATGTAATACCACAAATAAATTTGAGAGCACCTTTTATGGTCAAGGCTGGATCTTCAATTTCTTCACCAAATTTTAAGATGTTTATTCAAATTATATTATTAAAAGATTAAAGACCAATCTAATTGATATCACTATTCCAGTCTGTGGTTTAGACTATTTAGTCTGTGATTGCATTGCAAGTCCAACATTAATTCGGCGTAAAAGGCATTCTCAAATTTATTTGTAAAATTATTTTCCATTGTATCATTATTGTAGAAAATGAAAAAACTACTTGCTTCAGCTAAATTTAACTGTCTTCTTTTTCCAGGTTTTTCTTAATTTCAAACGTATTTTCTAAGAATTTTTCTTTAACAATTTTTCTTATAATTAGATAACAAAGTTATTATATTTTTATGTCCTGGTACTAATTGAAACAATGCAGGATTTTTCCAGTACGGGCCGTAATATTTTGGCAAATCCTCTTTGTTTATGATATTATGTAGATTGTTTCTTACAAATGATATAATTTCTTTAATATCAGTATCATTTATATTGGATATAACGGTTTTGTTTTCAAAACCATTAATAATTAACAAATTCTTTAATGTCGTAAGGATTTTTAAATTTAAAGCAGTCTTGGCTTCAATGAAGAAGTCGTTTAAATAGGTCGACTGCTGAGAATCGCTAGATTCTTTTTCAAATCTTTCCCCGGTAGCTGTTATCTATAAAACATAGATATTTTTATAATTAAAATAGTAAATACATAAAAAAATTGAAACTTAGAAAATTATAAGCAAATACTTTGTATTAAGTTGTAGTTGTAAAAATTGATTAGTCGAATATGAGGAGAATATATACATACGAAATAATACAGACAAAGTTAAAAGAATTTATAAAAATTTTATTTTCTAATCATTAAAAATGTAATCTTTTAAACGGTATCTACAACTGCGTAAACATAATTGTAAGCGATTGTAAGTGATTGTAGTTATAAGAATTAATCAATCACTATTGAATATATATTTTCCTCATATTCGATGACTGTGACTGATTAATTATTATAACTACAATCACTTACAATCACTTACAATTATGCTTATGCAGTTGTAGATACCGTTTAAAAAAATTACATTTTTAGTAGTTAGAAAATGAAATTCTCCATAAATTCTATTTAACTTCGTTTATAAACTCTTTCTAATATTATGAATAGAAACAAACCTTTTCCAATATCCACTTAAAGGTGTACACAGTAAACATGTACAAGTATACTATAATAGTTTGCTATAATATGTTACGTCCGGTGGACTCCACGATTTCTCCGTTCGCTCTTAACTCTTTCAACTCGAAACATCCCACATCCCTTGAGATCTATGTAAACCGGGAATTTTCACGGATCGCTCTCTCAGATCATCACCCGCTCTCAGAACATCACCAGCTCTCTGAACATCGCCATTCCAAAGAGTTGTTCCACGAATTTTAAAACCGCAAGTCTTGTTACTTGTGTTTGACACACCTTCGAGTCTCTCACACGAAACGCGGAGTTAAGTTTAACCGAAGTTAAGTTCGTGAGTGATCCGAGCTACTGTGTGACACAACCAGGCATCGACCAGCCGAGGGCAGCGAGCAACCAAGAACCGACATTACACCAGCAGAAAAGTAAGTTTTTTCTCCACCTTCTCTTTTCGCGAAAAACCTCATTGAGACCCTCTGCGGTTTCGAAACCCCGATTTCCGCGATTTGTCTCTAATTGCCCTCGCCGTTTTCAACTAGTGAGCACTAAACTTGTCTCCTTCCCCCTCCTCGTCGGTGTCTCCATTATTATCATGGCGAGCACGACTCTTTCGAATCGACTATGAATACCGGTCTATAACTTTGTTAATTTTGCGAATCGGGCTAAATCCTTTTGCATATTTTTCATATCAAATACTTGCAAAATATGTGGAGCGTATCGCATGTCGCTCGCGCGTGACGGAGCGCATCGCGTCTCGCTCACACACAGCACAGGCGACGCGAGCGAGCGCGAATAATACTTCGGCGGCGTGCGCAAACAACACCGCCGAAATACACGATCCAGCACAGACGATGAAGAGATCCCTCCGATTAACGCGTTCGATAGTCAATCGATACTTGAGGGACGCGCGGATTGTGATTGGATAATGCGTCAGTAGCGGGGATGCAACGCGGAGAAAGCACCATATACATATATATGACAACCCTTCGGAAGTCCTTCTTCTTAATCGTTCGACTTCGGATCTAAAGTGTGCACGCGCCGTCAAGTTCCGTAGGACGACTTCGTTCAATTGAGAAGCAATTACGAACGTAATTCTTTCTTCGGATCGCTGAACTCTCCGAGAAGAGTGCCGCGGGTCGGGAACGCGAAAGAACACTAAACGCGATAGCCGGATCCGTTCACGTTGTTCTTGAAAACGAGTGTTGAAGCACGGTGCGGACATCGAACATTCGAGCTAAGGTGCCGCGACAAGAGACCCGATCGGACCACACATTTAGTGACAAACTGCAACGGCGAGTCGCGAACACCGTGTCGAAATATCGAAACATCGCATTTAATTGGCGCAGTGTGATTTTGCAACATCGACCGTGCAATAGAGCGGTCCACGATTTGCGAGAACGGACCAAGAAATTACGCCACGCGTCCGAAGTGACGCGACTTGCAACGTGGAACTACTTCCGGCGGACGCATCCAGCGTAATCGAATTCCGATCGAGCATGCCGTACGCACAGTAGGAGGCCGAGCCCTCCGGCAAAGAAGCCGAGACTTCACGCCGCCCGAGGCCGAGTCCTCACAAATCGAGGCCGAGTCCTTACCAAATCGAAGCCGAGTTCTCGCCGAACGAGGCCAAGCCCTCGACAACGGAGATTTGCAACGTTACCTGCCGCGCCATCCATCGACAGATTGCCGTGTAATCTGATGTGGTGGACTCATTCGCGTACATCGAATTACATAATATATCTATAACATATGGAACAGTGAATAAAATCCGAAGTGTTTTTCATACGAAATAAGTGTGCGGAATTAATCCTCTCTACACACGATCCTTCGACGATCCAATATGTAAAAAAAGAAAAATCGATTTTTGCGATCCGCTAGACTAGAATACCCTCTTAATGTACTAATAATAAACAATTATGTACAACGATTATATTCTTTATGTATTGAATGATGATTTTTATTATACAAAGTGTCTCGTACTCAATGGTACAGCACTTGTGGACAGGTAGTGTAGATCAAACTGAACAAAAAAGTCCTCTACCATTTTGCGATCTTCACAATAGTTTTTGATATATTAATATATAAAGCTCGTCGAATCTGAACGCGCGGCGAGATACGCCCGCCCGCCGCGGACCGCGGTCACCTCCCCCGCGCGTCTAGTTGGCGGCACGTGGTGAGGGTAACTGATTGTCTAGCGTATGGCAATGGATTACCCCCACCACGCGCCGCCACTAAGCGCGCGGGGGAGGTGACTGCGGTCCGCGGCGGGCGGGCGTATCTCGTCGCGCGTTCAGATTCGACGAGCTTTATATTAATATCTCGAAAACTATTGCGAAGATCGCAAAATGGTAGAGGACTTTTTTGTTCAGTTTGGTCCACACTACCTATCCACAAGCGCTGTACCATTGAGTACGAGACACCCTGTATAATATATGTATATTAATTCATTTGTACATATAAATATATAAAAGGTATATTTTTTAATATTATATTGACAATAATTATATAAATACATTAACCCTTTGCAAGCAAATACCAAGTTATTTTCAATTCGAATTAATATGTATAATATGTTTCGCGAAATTTGTCAATCATTTGAAGGTTAAGCGATACTGAGCATGCGCAGAGCCGTAGCCAATAAAAAGTGTACACAATTTCCCCCCCGCATTTTGCCTTCACTCCCCTCGTCTAAGTTACGATTTTGTGCTCTGTCCCCTTATATTCCTACGTCCATGGTATACCCACATCCGCAGGCACATGAGCGCACGCACGCACGCACGCACGCACGCACGCACGCACGCACTCACGCACGCACGCACGCACGCACGCACGCACGCACGCACGCACGCACGCACGCACGCACGCACGCACGCACGCACGCACACACACACACACACACACACAAAATGAGATTCAATTCCGACCCGTCAAACTCTATGCAGTTCACATTGGGATGAATTACAATCATAACTTGAGCTAATGACAGCGGTACCTTAAATTTGGAATATCTCAGTGAAAAATGATCGTATCGAACTCCGTAAAAAAGCATTTTAAAGATAAAATTTCATACTTTCATGGGCATTTTGTCCCGTTAAGCTGCGATACCTGGTTCACGCCATGCATTGTCACAAACTTGCACCTTTAAGTACAAATTTTACATCTTCTCATTTTGTCATCCGCCATTTTGAAACAAATTACCGCTTATAATTGCCGTTCAAATATTCTTAAAGTGGACACTTCAAGCTCTATTTTCTTTTTTTAAACATATTTTTATCGTCATTATTTACCAAGTTATGATTATTTGAAATTTGATAAATTTTGTCTAATTTTTCAGTGTACCGCTTTTTTTGCGGGTGAGTATATGTATATATATGTACATATATATATATCCATAATGTTTTATAATCTTATTAATTTTTAATATTCGCTCCCCTGTTCATCTTCTTTTATTTTAGTCAATGTAATTCGCATTATTATTGTAATCTCGATTATTATTTATAATTTCCGAACTGCTAAACTTTTGAACTCTAAACGCGAACCATTATCTTACAATTAGTTAAGATAGTAGTAAACCGCGATTATAAACTTAAATAGAGAAAACTAAACCTAGATTACTAAACTCGTTACATTCAAATTTGTCGGATATTATAAATCATGTTAATTTAGCCAGTAATAAACTCAATTGTTATGTTTAAATACAACTCTGTTATTTTAACTAAACGACCTCACCCGCCTCACATCTCTTTCCTCGGGGAATCGCATAGGTCCGATCCCAAGTCATAGGGATCAAGTTCCCTAACTAAAACAGGACGAATGACGCGCTGGTTAGCACAAACGAGTAATATCGTCCTTTTCAGGACGTTGACTCATTTTCCTTACCCGTTAAAGCGCTTTCGACTCGCATCGTGCGTCTCTGTGCGTACCTGCAAGATGATTTATCTAGTTGCGTCCTTCCTTACCTCCTCCACTTCCAGTCTCATCTCGTTCTCACACGGGACTCATTCTCTCATTTAACTAACTAAATTAAATATCCTGGGGTTTGGACGTAACAAATAGCCGCTCTGTATTCAAACCAAATTTCGCTCTTGTCAAATAAGAACTTAACCTAAAGATTATGATACATTGTGACAAATATCGTTAGCACTTACAATTAATAGAATGCGGTACTACAAATAGTAGGAGGAATAGGCGGGTTCTAACTCAGGAGCTCCGAGGGGGGAGCGGGGCGGGGGGAATGATGTCATAGGAGTAACCGCCGAGATGTTTACGTAAACATGGGCCATGTATGTTTACGTAAACAATGATAGCGGCGCACAGTGTAAGATTTTACAATTCTAGGGGGATTTAAGTCGCTAACGATTAAATGTCTAATCAATTTCTTTGAGACTGTGTATACAATAGTTTTTGGAGTCACTATTTCAAAATCTGGCACTAAAATTAATGTATCGCGAAATGAAATTTAGATAACGAATTTTTTAAAAAATTTTCCAAAAAAAGAAATTTTTATAAAATGCTTTTGTATTGAAATAATTTTTTTCATTTTCTAAAAATTTAGAACGATTTTACTTGTACTTGATTGTACTTGAAGAATTCAAGATACATTTTACAAAATTCAAATTAGCTAATCTAAAATAGCGGTCCGAAAACTAAAATTTATTTAATTGAACAGAATTACCTAAACGTTTTGTTTCTAAAGTTTCTTGGGTCGCTAATTACGAATCTGAAATATTGATTTTCAACATAGTAAACTAATATGGCGCACCAAAAATCAAAGTTTGATGAATCGCGAACGCGGTCCGCGACGGCGCGGGGGTGCGGTGGGGGCACGGAGGGGGCGCAACCCCCCGCGAAAAATTCCCCCCCGCCGTAAACAACCATCTCGGCAGTGCGTAATGTTATCCCCCCCCCTCTCATATTCTCAAAGGGCTCGCCGCACAGAGTAAGATTTTCGTGATCTAAGGGGATTTTAGTGAAAAAATCAAAGTTAACAATTCTTAATATCGATTTAATATGTGTTAAAGAATTAATCTCTTGTTCAAACAATGCAATATAATAAATAAAAAAACTGTTTATATTAATCCTAAAAACTATCGGAAGTTTAACATTACAATAAACACAGATTTATGATTTGTACAGCCGGCATTGACTTTGAGTAATTAGCAGATTTTCTGAGTACTTATTCTTTTTAATACTATTTGCTACTATGTGTTTGGAATATAATTAACTACTTAGCACTTAAATAATTTTTTTTTAACTCTATACGGTAATTTTAAGATTGTGTTTAAAATTCAAATAATTTGTGTTAAATATTATTTTTAAGTATACTTTTGGTTAACGTCCGAGCGTTATATAGAGCTCGGACTAAACTCAAAATAATGGTTGATAATCCAGTTACTCAATTTTGAAAGAAAAAGCTGCGCATAAGTGCGCCATTCAAAGATTTTTCGAAATAATGATTAAAGAATTAAAATCGATGATATTTGTGCTTATCAATAAATATATTAAACAGTATAATAGGTTGCGTGGCAGATGTAAAAAAAAACAAAGAAATTAAAAAACAAAAAGGAATGCAAATCAAATTAAGAAGCCTCCACGTGGCGTACCCTGGGTATACCTTTGTGGGTGTAGCGAATGCTAGTTTTATATAAATTTTACTACAAATTATTGTATGACATATTTTAATACGTCATTTAAATTAATAAATGCTCAAAATTCATCAAACTTTGATTTTTAGTGCGCCATATTAGTTTACTATTTTGAAAATCAATATTTCAGATTCGTAATTAGCGACTTAAGAAACTTTAGAAACAAATCGTTTAGATATATCTGTTGAATTAAATAAATTTTAGTTTTCAGACCGCTATTTTAGATTAGTTAATTTGAATTTTGTAAAATGTATCTTGAATTCTTCAAGTACAATCAAGTACAAGTAAAATCGTCCTACATTTTCAGAAAATAAAAAAAAATTATTTCGATACAAAATAATTTTATAAAAATTCTTTTTTGGAAAATTTTTTTAAAAATCCGCCATCTAAATTTCTTTTTGCGATACATTAATTTCAGTGCCAGATTTCGAAATAGTGACCCCAAAAACTATTGTATACACAGTCTCAAAGAAATTGATTAGATATTTAATCGTTAGTGACTTAAATCCCCCTAGAACTGTAAAATCTTATACTGTGCGTCGTTGCTGTGCCGCTCGCGTCACCATCGTCCTGATGAAGTCGTGATGGACGTCGCGAGGAGGGCTGCGCTGTTGCCTGTCGCTGTTTCCCGATCTTTCCTCCGCGTCCTCAAAGATTTCCTCGTCCTCTTTCTCCACCGGCAGTGGCGGAATAATCCGCGGCGTCGGAGGTCGCCTGCCAATGATCCCCGCGTCGCGGCGAAATGTCTCTATCATGCCCATGCTTCTATTGGGGCTAATCCTTTCGTCCCCCCGCCCGAAAGGGACGTGCGTATAATCGAGAGAGGGACGTATAATTTCTTTTCTTGTCGATGGCGTCGGAGGCAGTGTCGCGGGGGGTTGTTGTGTTCCGGCGTTCTTAACAATAAAAATATAAATACAAAATATATAAAAATAAAAAATATATTAAAAATCTCTCACCTATAATTGACAATTATATACAAAAATTTCCGCCTGGATTACTTCGGCCCCCGATGATAATGGCCGCGTCCATAAAAGCGATGATGACGACGATGTGTCATTGTATTCATAATCCATGGCACTATAAATTACCCTCGTGAAGTTAGCCCGCAAGATGAAAATTTCTGAACGATCAATAGCTCAAAATAATGCTTCCGATTTGCTCCGTCCAAATTGATAAATATAAAAAATTGCTCCTTTTCACATTTTTTAAAAAATCCAAAAAACAATTTTTTACGAAAAACGTCCATAACTTTTGATCTAATGGATATTTTTGAACAAATGAGATTTCAAAATTTTGCTCCGTTCGGAGCAATAAATGTTATCAATTGGTTTTTAATAGTTTCTTTGTAAATTAAAAGAAACGTTCTTGTGATAAATCTAGGGACTTTTCGTCGAAAACCGTCATAACTTTTTGCCAAAGTGGTATTTTGCAATAAATAAGGTCTCAAAATAATGCTCCCGGTTTGCCCCATTCGAATAAATCAATTTCATAAAACGCACCTTTGCATTTTTGTTTAAATAGAAAAAACAATGTTTTTGTCCAAAATCTAGGGGCTTTTATTAAGCGCGCATGGGCATCGGCATGGAGTGTATAATCAAAACGTCAAAACAGTGAAGAAGTGTCAGTGTTAATAAATAAATAGAAAAATAAATTAAAAACAGTGCAGAATAATAAATATAAGTATAATAAATAATACTATTATAAGTGAATATTATTACCAATAATATTTTATTGTAATTTATTCACTTATAATAGTGTCGCGTCCGACGCGTATGCATAAGCTCAATACCTTATATTTTTTTTTCTTTCTTTCGAATACGTTTCCGTTTCTCTTTCTTTTCCCCTTTTTACAATACGCTCAAACACGGATATTATGTTATACATTTAATATTATATAAAGTAATAGTTTAACGTTATAATATTCGTTTGATATTATGTTATACATTTAATATTATATAGAGTAATAGTTTAGCGTTATAATATCAGTTTGATATTATGTTAT
>NW_012026841.1:110116-111866 GCF_000956235.1 Wasmannia auropunctata | reverse complement strand
ACGTGTGCTCTTCCGATCTATGGAATGGTACTGTCATATTTCCTGAAATCGATAGTCCTTTACGAACAGATCAATCATTCATTACTATGGAACAAGAGGAGCATCACACTGGAGAATCCATTCTAACACAGTTAAAAATTGGTATGGTGTCTAATGTAACAATAGATTATATGCACTTAGTATGTCTACAAGTAGTAAAGCGTCTTGTTCAATTATGGGTTAAAGGTCCAAGAGATATTAGACTACCAAAACATTCACTTGATAGATTAAATACTAATTTATTAGCTATTAAAGACTTAGTTCCGTTGGAATTTGCTAGACAACCTAGAGCTATAGATATTATTGACAAATGGAAAACAACTGAATGCCGACAATTTCTGTTATATTCTGGACCAATTGTTCTAAAATTAATTTTATCAAAGTCTAAGTATAATCATTTTCTCGCTCTATCTGTAGCAATCAAAATATTATGTGATTCGAAATTCTGTTTTATTTTAAATGATTATGCGAATTCGTTATTACTATGATTCGTACAAGAATATAAAAAATTATACGGATGTCGATATATTACATATAACGTGCATAATCTTATACATTTAAGTAATGAAGTAAAAAAGTTTGGTTGCTTAGATCAATTCAGTAGTTTTAAATTTGAAAGTTTTATAAAACAAATTAGAAATAGAGTCAAACGTTCACCAAAACCATTGAAACAAATTGTTAATCGTACGTTAGAAACTAATTCTTTACCAATATCAAAAGAATATGTAAAAAAATATCCAATAATTCATCGATCTAAAAAAACATTAGAGATTTCTAAAATAGAATGTAATGAATTTATAATTTCTCCAAAACGTAATGATAATTGTTGTCTTTTATCAAATTCAATATTAATTGTTAAAAAGTTTTTTATTATAAATAATGTTCTGTATATCCATGGCAATAAAGCAACAAAATGTAAATCGTTTTTTAAAAAACCATGTAACTCTACAAAATTAAACATATTTATTTTCGATAATTCTGTCATCGATAATGATTCAGAATCTGTAACGATTGAAACTATAACTGTTACTAGAAAATGTTTTTGCGTGACACCTTCGGGAAAAAATTATTCAGTTGTAATTCCACTCTTACGTCTAAATTAACAATGAAAAAATCAAATGTGATATACATCATAATGTGTTTTATATTTTTTAATACTTTTACTATTATTAAAACTTCTTAAAAAGATTTGTTACTTACAGTTAAGTGTATAAAATATTAAGATATTTCTAAATAATCCACAGTATTCTACTATATAAGTACATTAATTTTTGAAATTTTGTATTTTATCAATATTTTTATTACGACTTCTTAAAGGAGAAAATTATATTCTAACATAACATATACATTAATTTAAATATTCGAAAATAATCCAAGTGTTTTACTGTACGTTTAGTTTTTAAAATTTTTTATGTATTTTACCGATTAATGTACTTTTGTTATGATGCGTCGAGAATAGCACATGCACAATGTATGCATATTATTAAAATAATACAATAAACGAAATTTTAAAATAAATTATATATATTATATATTTATAGTAGATAGACAGGGGGGGTTCTCGATCAATGAACGGGGGCCAGCGGGGGTGCGACGTGTGCGGGTGAAGGTAGGGAGATAAGACGGGAGGTAGTACGCCACAAGATGTCGCTACTGTCTGTCTTGCTATCCCCACTCGTTACCGCATACGTGCCTCACCCCGCTGGTCCTA
>NW_012026841.1:108237-110066 GCF_000956235.1 Wasmannia auropunctata | reverse complement strand
TTAACGAGATGGGTAGAGCCCACGTGACTCGCGCGTGAGGAAGGTATACGCGCGCGGCGCGGCGAACGCGCGACATGAATTCCTCGAATCCCCATGAATAGGACATAGCGAAACCCATGTATAAAAACTAAAAATCTTGTTGCTCTAATTACTCGTAAACCGCTTTAATTTGGAAATTGACGCTTGCAGTACATGAAAGTACATAAAATATTGTAAGGCCATGTCAAGTGTCGTACCGATTCGACCAGTAATTTAGGAAATAATTAACGGTTTAGATTAAATAATATTTCCCGATTTTCCGAGAAATATAGCCCCTCTTCATGCCTTAGCCACCAAGCTGCGCGTATATAAGCGAGCCGATTTCGGCACTCGAAGATCATTCTTGTCTGAATCGGCGCCGACGATCAGACCTCGCGTTCTGTACATAACATGGTGAGCATTAAAAGGCCTTAACTCCACTAAGCCTTTCTTTATTTCGCACCTCCCCCTCCCCCTTTTTCCTCCTTATAAGGCGCTGGACATCCGGCGTTCCATCTCACTCCCCCCCTTTTCTATAAGGCATATCAATCAATAGTTCTACTACTCTTGTCAGAGTGTATAGTGACCTCTTTTCGTATTTCTGCGATGTGCGCTATTTACACTTTTACGCAGATATACGGGACCTACGATTTTAACCGGTTCTGAACGGCCATTTTTTTAAGAAGAGGTTCTCTTTGGCAAAAATACTCTCAGTGGTTTGCCATTGCCTTCCGAGAGGCGGCGATCACTTCCGAATTGATTAAAATCAATTTCAGAGTTATATTATTCTGGGTGGATTTAAACCCGGATCTTTAGCTTATAAAGCTGCCGCGCTGCTCCTCGCGCCACGATCGCCACCCATATGGCATATAAGGCCATGGCATATATGCCATAAGGCATATAACTCATCGTAATTTCACATTTCCACCCTACCTCCCCTACCCATAAGGCGCTGGACATCCGGCGTTCCTTCTCACATTAGCCACGCTACCCCTCACCTCTTACCCTCTCCTTATTAAGGCGCTGTTAAGCGTTCCCGTCTACCCTCCCCGAACTAAGGAATCCGGGCTGCAAATTAGCACCATCTCCGGTGCTTCCGCGTTACCCCCCTCATCCTTATTCACGTGAGGCGCTGTTAGGCAAACGTTCCCTCAACTCTCTCTCTCTTTTCCTCCTCTCTGCCTTCCTTACAAGGCGCTGGGCTTCCGGCGTTCCCTCTCACCCCCTCATTGAAAGTAACGAACATCACCAACTAAAACTACTTTACACATTGTCGTAGGCTCATTCACGCTTTACGCACGGCTCTCTTTCTCTTTTTCTTTTTTTTTTTCTCTCAGCACGATCTACAACCGGATCCCTCTTTCTCGGCCACTGCCCATGTCTAGGCAGGCACCCCCGCGCCGCAAGCCCCGGTCAGCCGGCAAGGTCGAGCCAAAGATAACCGATAACGTACAATGTAGTTTTAACATAAAAATAATTAATAAAGTAAGAATTCATTGACACTTTCGAGTAATCATTAGCAGATCTCAGTGAGGAGGCTGATGTCGAATCGACGTCGTTTCGATGTCGATGTCATCGAAAACTCATTGAATCGAAATTGACATCGAAAATCAGGCCATTTCGATCAAATTGTTTTGACATCAAGAAATACTTGTTTCCAAGTTACCAATGTCCAAAACCCAAAATTAGTCTAAAATTAAAAGTTAATCATGCATATATACCCAGTGAGAAATAATTGGTCGAAAATACGTCGAATTGACATCGAATCGACCCAAAGAACAGAAAAGTCAAAATAATATAATTTAACGTTA
>NW_012026841.1:107290-108188 GCF_000956235.1 Wasmannia auropunctata | reverse complement strand
CGGACTCGCGGGATGGACACCTGGTCCATTCTAACAAGATCTCCGTCCGCGACCGATCTGCAGCTATCTAATCGCTCTTCAAGATTGTCCGTCCTATCGCCGTCCTTGACCGAACCCCGTGGCATCGCACGCGCGACACTGTGTAAGTGCGCAAGGAATCTTGTATGCAAGTTCGAGTTCTGCTGTGAGTGAATAAATAAATGGAGTGACAACTCATCTTTTTCTGTTTTCTCCCCTCAGTTGACCTATTCCCTTCCCGCTCCACTCGGGGCGGAACCGGTCCCTCAAAACTTCGCCGGAACGAACAATTCTCGAACGCTCCGCAACACTATTATATAAGTGCTTCAATATTGTATGTAGGGATTCTTTCATAAAATACACTTATATTCGGTCTAATTTCTGATTATTATATTATTATATGCTATAAAAGTATTAAAAGTATTTGATGAACTTTGTGATTTTTAAAAATGAATATACATGTATAAACAATTCTTTGTCAACATAATATATGGAATTACTAATGCCATTGCGTACACGAGATAATTACTCATCTCCGATATACTGCTTATAGAAGCTGTAGCGCCCGACGCATATGCGTATGCTCATATTTTTATTTTTCTTTTCTTTTTCGTTTATTATTTCTTGTTCCTTCAATACGTTTCCGTTTCTCTTTCTTTTTCTTTTTCTTTATTCTTGTACGTTATGTTTCTTTTTTGTTCTTTTTTTCTTTTTTCTCTTTTTTTTGTTTGTATTATAAGTACCACTTTGCGCATATACATTATTACACTGATTATTGCGAATATATTCTTTTTCTTTTTTTTTGTATACATTGCTTGGTAACTGAGAGCGCTCGATTAAAAATCTTTTATTTTATTTTATTATCTTCTTAACCTTTTTT
>NW_012026841.1:103682-106078 GCF_000956235.1 Wasmannia auropunctata | reverse complement strand
GACGTGTGCTCTTCCGATGTCGACATGGGAGTCAAAAAGACATCGATGTTGATGTCAATTTCGATCTTATTTCGAACCCACTTTTCGACGTCGAATCGACGTCGGGTCGACAAATTGTTTCTCACTGGGATTCTGTTCCCCCTCCCTAAAAGTATGAAGTGATGAACAAAGGTGCATCTATTAGAGTTTTATCTCTTTATCAGTTTCGAGTCAGATCTGTTTCCTATTCCTTGACAAAAAAATCTAGGAAAAAATTACGCCGCACGGCAGTCAAAATGGGTTTTCCGCTCGACCCCCCAAGACTAGCCAATACTCTGATCGTACTTCCCTCAACAAAATATAATCCTCCCTTCAATCACTTACACGCCTTCATCAAATCTCGTCATTCACGATCCCAGCCCCGCGTCCCTCGCGGCAAAAACATTAACACGCGGACGCGACAAAGCATTGATGCTGTTTGTGTTATAATGCAAAGACGTCGCTGAAAATTTTACATTTAGTGCTAAACGGTTAAATACGGTTCTACATCCATTAATATCCGGTATAAGAAATACTTCAATCGTTTCAGTAGTTTTCTGTTTTCTAGTAGAGAGATCAAAACAGGTTTGTGAGCTAAAATCTTCATTTTTTACTACACCAAATAGATATCTTAATAAAACACCTGGCTCCTCTGTAGCGACTTTCTTTCAGCTTTCTGTTATGAATATTATTGTTACTGACGTTTCCATGAGGCATTTTTATGAGTTTCGCAAAAGAATGATTTCGAATTTCCGTATCAAATTTTTTCACATTGTTAATTGATCCCGTTTTACTTGAAATTTTTGGATGATCTAATGAAAGATGAGCAAGACATAACATTTTTATGTAAATAGATATATTAATAGAAATAAGGAATTTATTATTGCCTACACACATTTATTTAGTGAGTATTATGGTATAATAATACCTAACACTATATACGAAATGCATATATCAGTATAAAATTACCTTTTTCAAAAAATGACGCTAAGAGTATACATTCCTGAGAAGAAACTATTGTATCAAATGCAAAAATTAAACCAAAGTGATACTATTTTCAATTTTGGTTCAATAAAATGTGACATGTACAAAAATAGTATATCATTTATTCAAAATTTATTTTAAATAAGTAAGATAAGTAATCAATATGAAATATACATTTAAGAAGTATTTAATAAATATACAGAGATTACCAAAAGTTTGGGGTCATCTAAATAATTTCTGAACGGTTTGAGATATTGGATTGAAATTTATTGAGTTACAATGGGTAAAATGTAATCTATCATATAACCTTGAAAATACCCACTTCAATCCTCCGGGGGAAGGAGGTGCGGGGTTTGGAGGGATTGAAAATTTTAAATGGCATGTGGAGTCAAGTGAGGGCTCGTTTGAAAGGGCTTTTCGAGACCTGAAGAATGCGAGATTGTTGAAGCCTCTACTATTTTTTTCGTAGAGTTATATTTGATTTTGGTGTTATTTAGCGCTAGCGAAGGCGAGAACGTGAAGAAATTAAGGCTTCGCGCATGTTTCTCACACACATACGTTCTTCCACGTGCATTTTCATTCACTCAGAAACTTGCGCGACGCTTTATCTTTCCCGAGCTTTTGGCAGTCTCTGTATATAATTTTTACAATAAATTGTACAGTGTATAATAAAATAATAAATGAAAAATAAATATTAAAAACATTTAAAAAACTTAAAAATTTCTGCTGATTAGGTAAGAGTTTATAAAAAAAGATTATTTGTGCTCTTCTTTCTATCTTGTTTTATTAATTCAAATATTAAGTATCCCGCTTTGCCCCACCTACACCACAAACATCATATTATTTATAACTATTATATATATATTTATGACTATGTTTTAATATGTATTGTCAGTATTAATCTATAATATAGTCTACATAAATCTAGTTCACGTTACGCACATTATAGATTATAAATACTAGCAATGTAAATTAAAACACGATTTAAACACATAAAATAAATTAAATTTAAATTCTAATTATTTACAATTTAAATTTACATTTACATTTATAATTTTTTAGTTTATAGTAAAAAGTATTAAAGTATTAAAACAGAAATGGCGGTTCTCCATTAATTGCTGCTGACACATTCTTGTTTTTCATGATAGTAACATGATTACCCTCGATGTAATGCACTTTTACCACATTTTGAGTTACCTTAAATAAATAAATATACTTCATTAATAAAAAGTTATATTAAGTTATATTTATCACATACTGAAAAGCGTAATTTTTTTTAAATACCTTCTGCAAACCATAATCGTCCTCGGTCATGGGTACAGGCAACGGGTTTGTAGGTTTTAACAATATTATAGGAGATTTGATAGGCGGTAACGTAGAATCATATTGCTTCA
>NW_012026841.1:101560-103632 GCF_000956235.1 Wasmannia auropunctata | reverse complement strand
GAGAGAGAGAGAGAGAGAGAGAGAATAATCGCATGTGTATGCGCGCGTGTAGTGAGTTGATCGTCGCGAAGGTTCCGTCTACGTCGGACAGTAAGTTGCGCCACTCCTGTCTGCTTTCCCTACACGTACCGTAATTTGATATTTCTTATTATAATTTGAAAACTAAGCTTCGGACAAAATTTTGGTAAAGAAAAAATCATCTCACAATTAAGTCAGGAATATGGCATTTTAAGAACAAACGTTTATTTTGAATCACCCTTATGTAAAAATCGTCGACAAAACAGCAACACTATGGAATTCGACCGTCGTGTCAGCATCCTCTTTATTTTATAAAATGGATAATATCAGTACAAAATTTTTTTTAAAGGTAAAAGAGGTGACAAGTTTATGCGCTTGAGCTTAAAAAAAATTGTTGTATCAAAATTTATACATGTACTGTGACCCTTTTTTTCATTGTAATAAGGGTTTTTTACAAATCTATTTTTTTAGATTTTTGTTTAATAATAAAAATGTTTGCCGTTGTTACATTTGACGATGCCAGTACGTCCGAGGTACCGACTAATTGGCTTATTGATGAAGAAGATGGATCAAGCTGTTGGTGGCCTCCTTCTAATACTAAAAATTTATCAACTCTGATATCAAAACGTGTTGACCCGATTAAATCAACCTGGCAAAAATTGAATGTAATCATGGAAAGAACTTGTGGTATGAAAATCTTACACATATTCTTACATATGAGAGATTATTAGTCAGAGGAACCAATAAAAAAATTTTTACATACTGTTATACATAATATTATCTATTATATATAGACACACTTGAGAAAGCTCGAAAGGTGGCAGAGGATTCTCAATACACAAGTGTAGATGAAGAAAATCTAGGTAGAGGACGTCGTAAACGGTTTTCAAAGAAATTATACATATATGATACTGACGAGGATTCTAGGTCAGATCAAACAATATCTCAACAACGATCGAATAAAAAGAAATTAGGTATTTATCACGTAATTATTTATATCATATTACATAAATTTTTAAACTTATATATTTAAATTAATGAAATGAAATAATATTATAGAGAATAAATTGCCCACATTTCCGAAAGATTTCCAATTGAGTGCAGATGAATCGAGCGACAGTGCTATTTCAAAAATTAATATTCCAGTACCAAAGAAGATTTCTCAACAATTGAATAAAAAGAAATCAAGTATTTATCACGTAATTACCAATATATATATAACGTTTAAATTTACATTTAAAATAATGAAATAAAAATATTATAGAGAATAAAGTGTCCAATTTTCCGGAAGATTTTCAATTAACTGAATCAAATAACAATGCTGTTTCAAAAGTTAATATTTCAATACCAAACATAATATAATTTAAAAGCACAGATATCTCAACAAAGATCGAATAAAAAAAAATCAGGTATTGATATGTATAATCACGAAATTACATACTATATTAATTACGTTCAAATTTACATTCAAAATAATAAAATAAAAATACTATAAAGAATAAAATTAATTTTCCGAAAGGTTTTCAGTTGACTGCAGATGAATCTAGCGACAGTGCTTCTTCAAATGTTAATATTTCAATACCAAACAATAATAATTTAAAAGTAATTCCTCAAAGTCATTGTTCAGTATCAAATATTTCAGATGATGACATACAATTAATTGTGAAACATTTTGATCGTAAGTAAAATTAAGCATAATAATAAGAGAAATTTTTTTTTAAATTGTAATATCCATATTTTCTCATTCTGTTTTTTTAGACAAACTTACCAAATTAATAAGAATAACTTCTAAAATTGATGTCGAATTATCTGATTTGAAACAACGAGTAGATCGTATAACTCCGTTTACTAGAGTATCTGGACCATCAGAAAAGGCAAGGAATGCATTACCGCTAAAATCTATTGACGAAATAAAGGAATTTAATCAAAATTTGTCGGAAGATGAAATGCAATCTCAATATAAGTGAATTTTAAAATTATATGTTTTCTATTAAATTAAGCAACGAACAAATTTTACTGTGTTTTTTTATTGAGTTTAAGTCAAGGCATACAAG
>NW_012026841.1:98996-100916 GCF_000956235.1 Wasmannia auropunctata | reverse complement strand
CCAACTCTAAAAGAAATAGAATTTGAAACTGAGTGTGCTGATTGGTTGCGTTTTGGCAAGCAACGACTTGATCGACAGAAGATAAGAGAAGAGAAACATTGTTTTAAAGAGATGTAGATTCAACATCTACACGTATATTCAAGATTGCTCTGATTTTCTTGATCACCACTAAATGGAAAACAAAAATCTCTTTTAATGATTGAATGCTTTGTCCATCCTAATTACAAGACCAAGTGATAAATAGAGAATCCTACAGACAAATTATACTCTTTTAATTCAGGAAACTCTCAATCATTAAAAAACATAAAATTTTTTTGCTTCCGTTAGTAGTACGCAAAGTTACTACTTAATATAGATATTATTTAAAGGCATATTATTCATATATAATTAATATAAAAAGAATTATAATAGCGTCACGCTAATTACGCTTGATCATTTATTTGCTCAATATTTTGTTTAAGTTTTTGATTGCCTAGAGTCCTCATGATATTTTATTTTTTTTTTATAATTAATTTAACTTAGATTGTATTAAAATCAGTTTGATCGATTTGGAATATAATAGAAATTGACGGCACTCTACTCTTTCATTTAAGTAAATGTATACTTAAAACGTAATCAGACTTTTTAATTTTTATATTTTGCAAATTTTGAAAAATATTGATGATTACTATTCGCATCTTGTGAATACTTAAGTTACAGCAAATGTTCAACGAGCTGTTTTATTTTAATAACAGAGCCGAATTATTTCTTGATTGAAAGTCTTTGTACTACGCTCAAGGTGCTTATGTAAATTAATCGTACATTAGAATTAAGATAGAGCTGATTTTCTTCTCGTAAAGTATTTCACAGTATTTAATTTTGTTTAGTTTAAGTTATCGTACTATATAAAACAATGCCAAAGAAAAGTATTCAATATTTATCACAACGCAGAAAGCGTCAATTAATTTCTTTTCATTCAAATCATATTATAATAAATCTTGTAATGTAAGTAATGATGAATCTTTAATTGAGAATTTGTCATTGTCGCTTTCTCCAGTTGTAAACAGTGAGTCATATAATTCTACAGCTGAGGAAATAACTCGTGAACTGAATGTCATAACTCATAATGAAGAATTGACTAATAGTCAAATAGTTCAGGAATTATTAACATGTAATATTGAAAATGTTAAAACAAATAATATTCATGACAATGATGATCAATGGTTGATTCAGAATGATTCTTTTCTCGTAAATGATGAAAATAATAGTTATTTGAACACATGTAGTACAAATATTTCATCAAAAGAACTTAACTGACGATTTGAGAGTATATATATACTTCAAATTTTCAAATATCTCTATCTGCTATTAGTGCATTGCTGACGATTTTACGTGAACATAATCAATTTGATCTTCCTCGAGACGCTAGAACCTTAAAAATAAACAAATTTCCTATGGAAATGGTGGTGCATATATGCATTTTGGATTAGAAAATGGTTTGAAACGTTCAATTATTAGATACTTTAAAATTTATCCCGATATGATTAGTATTCAATTAAATTGCGACGGAGCTTCTAGATCGATAAGTTCAACTAGTCAATTCTGGCCATTATTAATTGCTATTAAAAGTGATTGTTATACGGAACCATTTTTAGTAGGCATTTTTCATGGCTATTCAAAACCGAAAGATGTTAACATTTTCCTTCTTCCATTTGTGAATGACATGAAAAATACACTTCTCAACAAAATTAAAGCATCACTTACTGTACCCTCCAAAAATAGGCAAAATTCAAGAGAATGTAACTTCGTAAAAAATGATCGTATCGAGATGTTCAAAAAAGCATTTTACAGCTTGAAATCTCTACTTTCCAAATCGGTACTTGAGAAAACGATCCTGCTGATTTTTCATGGAATTACACGGATAGAACTGTCTCTTATACA
>NW_012026841.1:98299-98976 GCF_000956235.1 Wasmannia auropunctata | reverse complement strand
AAAGAGTGAATCTTTACCTTTAATTTGCTTTTTTTTTGAGCGTTGTACGATTTTTTTTCTACCGAGTTATTCAACATTAAAGCAAAAGTGGTCCTTTTTGTCTTCAATGTTGAATAACTCGGTGAAAAAAAATACGTACAACGCTCAACAAAAAAGACAAATTGAAGGTAAAGATTCACTCTTTCGAAAGCAGTAAACTGCATTTGTGTGCGATTTTTAGTTTATGCCATGAAACCTTTTAAATTTAGTACACATTTTTGGAGATTTGACGCATTTTCATTTGGACCTATGTAATTCCATAAAAAATAAATAGGATCCTTTTCTCAAGTACCGATTTGGAAAGTAGAGATTTCAAGCTGTAAAATGCTTTTTTGAACATCTCGATACGATCATTTTTGAGGAAGTTACACTCATTTGAATCTTGTCTAGTTTAAAATTATAGAATAAATATGCCAAAAATAGAAGATCACTTTACTCTACCATCCAAAAATAGGCAAAATTCAAGAGAGTGTAACTTCGTCAAAAATGATCGTATCGAGATGATCGAAAAAGCATTTTACAGCTTGAAATCTCTACTTTCCAAATCGGTACTTGAGAAAACGATCCTACTGATCTTTCATGGAATTACATGGATAGAAAGAGAGACCCGACGAATCTCAAAATTTTTTACGAACTTT
>NW_012026841.1:95644-96117 GCF_000956235.1 Wasmannia auropunctata | reverse complement strand
GATGAATGCGCGATGACGACGTATTGACTTGTACCAGTAATTTTTTCTACTGGACGCATCCGTGTTGCTCATGAAGTGTTTTGCAGATATTTCCAATAATGTTCCTAACATTTACATATACAAATAAAAATGCGGTAAGTATTTAGCTGATGAGAGAATATTAATTAAGTTTCATATGGAATGAATCTAATCTTGATATGGAATGAAGCTGTACGAATGTCATAGATTTACATGGAAATTGTGCCGACAATTAGTAACAATGACGACGCTTTGTTTGCACATATTTCCTATAATGTTCCTAACATTTACATATATAAATAAAAATGCGGTAAGTATTTAGCTGATGAGAGAATATTAATTAAGTTTCATATGGAATGAATCTAATCTTGATATGGAATGAAGCTGTACGAATGTCATAGATTTTCATGGAAATTGTGCCGACAATTAGTAACAATGACGACGCTTTGGGAGAA
>NW_012026841.1:92498-95624 GCF_000956235.1 Wasmannia auropunctata | reverse complement strand
GTAATTCATATGTATTATATCTTGCTAATAGTTAATTTTATTTAAAACTGCATTTTTATAGTTACCACGTGAGCTTGATTATCCAGAAAGATGATAAAACAGTTGGAAAAAAAATGTAATTTTACGGCAATATACATATTTGATATTATAGCATTATAAGTATTCATATTTATTTATAAAGCATTTATATAATAAAAATTATGATCTTAATAATGTATTATTCAAATAAATCGCAAATTTATGTCAAAAGTTGATAACATCGACACTCTGCAATTACCTCCGGGCACACCGGGCCCATTTGCTGGCACGAAAATTTGCCCAGGGCTGTTGGTCTTTAAGAGTATCTCGTCGGTGTTTTTTGTAAAAAAAACAACGTAAAAATTATTCCTTTAATTATTTTTTATTTTTATGTTTCCTTCTTATTATTATCAATGTTGTATTAAAGAATAATTTTACAAATAAAAAAACGTAAACATATTTTGCACATAATTATATATAATTATATGTGGAACTTTTTTTCCCGGGTAAGGATTTCGCGGTTTAATTTGTTTATATATAAGTTATATTAAACATATCTTTACAATTTATGTACAAGTACAATGATTTTAATATATGTACCAGTGTACATAAGTGTGTTTAATCGAAGTTGCTATTAATGTAGATCGAACTATATTAAAAGATAACCTCTGATGCAAATGTTTTATGTATATAATAATGTTAAATTCATTTTGTTTTCATTCATTATAAATAATAACCATTCAGTTTAAACAACTTCTCAATAATCACTTTGGGATAAATCAATATTAATAATATTGTATTGTAAATTATAAACTGGTTATCTTAAGTTTCGCAAGACGACTATGAGGAATTAATATAAAATAATAGGAATATAAACAATAGTAGTGTCATATACAAATTTTTGTGATGTTAAATATTTTATTTATTCTTTAAGTTATAAATTTATTAAAATAAAATTTAGTTCTAATTAAATGCTTTAATAATAACAAAAATAAGATTTTATCTTATAATAGCAAGAAATCGTTTTTTAAAATTATTTATAATTTAGAAATTATCAGTTTCTCTCACAATTTCGTTAATTAAAAATGCCGCAACTACACAAAGATATAACCTTAATTTTGATTCCGATGCCAGAATAAGAACCATTTACATTGAGCACATGCGCATGCGCGAAGAAACATGAAATTATATGAAATATGAAAAAAAGATCATCCACAGCATTGTAAAATAAGCAGTGAGATATGTACATATTGGAATGAGCCTTTCCTAAGAAAAGGCGTAGTGAGGGTAGTCGCTGTGCGAGAGTGACAGCCATGCAGCTTAGGGACGTCTGCTTCACTTTAATGACGTCATTAAAGTAAGGCAGACATCTCTAAGGCTGTGTTTCAAAGTTGATTGCCAGCACTGGCAGTACTGTAAATATCGTTCCAAAATTCATCGTAGCACACTGCTTTCGTAGTACACTGAGAGAGTGATGATGTCATTAATGTTGTTATTTTCTGCTGCGGTTGAAAAAGTGAGGCAGCCACAGCACAGTACTGACATACAATTCCAATTTGAAATCGGTACTTACATTAATAGGCAATCAATTTTGGAACATAGCCTAAGCTGCATGGCTGTCACTCTCGGCACTACTGTTGCACAGTTCGGTCATCCCCACCACCCCATGGCTCACTCCAGTATGTATATCTCATTGGAAATAAGCGAGTTAGTAGTCATTCAGCGCATCAACAGCTGACTCAGAGCGGTTATCAATATAACGCTCGCGCTATTACATCATTGTTATCATTCAAGTGGCGATACGTCGTGTTGGTGCTATACGATTCAACATTCACTGTGTAAAATGTTGAAATTCCGAAAATTATTTCCACGATCTTGTTCAATTATAGGAATGGTGCATGTGGGAGCGTTGCCTGGTACAACAAACTCGCATATCATTTCATCAATCTACTCTTATTGCATTTGTCTGTTGCGTTAAACAATTTATTTCTAAATCACCTAAGGTAACCGGACCCAATATGCCATTAAGCTTTGCAAATTTTTCTAATTTTTTTACTGAGTCCAAAATAAAAAATTAGCGGTCACATTTTAAAAAAGGAATATTTCTAAACATTAATAAAGGTATGAAACGTTTTCAAATATTTATATAGACGCAGTAAAGATTTTTAAAAAAAGCATTCCGCTCATACTGAGTAATACATATATATGTACCCAATATGACCAACATATATTCTCTCTCTTGTTTTCATAAAAAATTATTAAAAATATGGAAAATAAAGTGATATAATATTATAAAAATAATTTTTTTATAAGTTTATAAATTTATTGCACTTATATATTGCCACATAAAAGAAAAAAATTATTTTTCTCAGATCTTCGTTGAATAAAGATATAATAAATCAAACATTTTTACTTTTTTTTTTTTCTAGTAAGTTTTAAATTGAAAATTATAACTGAGTTATCAAATCTCAGGTTATGTTACTGTTAGTCGATGATCGCTAAGAAGTGTAAACTCAATGGCCAAGGCTGGCCATATTTGGCTCTACTGTACAAAAAGTTTTTTTTTTATTAAAAATAAAATGTGACAAAAATATAAATTAAATATAGTGTTGTAAAATATGAATACAGAGCTACAGCATAAATTACAGAAATTGATAACCATGTTTCGGTAATGATAAAGGAAATTATATACCTGCCTACGAAATAATTACATCGTGACCACGACGTTTTTATCTTCTTGTATTCACACAAACAGAATGAATTATATGATTTATTCAATGACAATTGAGTCACATGAACCACCTGCATGCCCTATCGAATTTGACGTGTAATTATTTACAAACAGCAAATTAGCCTTTTACGCATGGACCCATATTCGTAGGGTCCGGTTATCTTACAATTGATGGCTAACAAATCGCAAAAATTGTTTGATAACAATCTAATCAGGTTTAATTTCTTTATACTATTTTTAGTGATATCTCAGAGAGAGAGAGAGAGAGAGAATGAATGAATGAATAATATTTATTAGCTTTCTCAGCTATTTACATACATAATATATATCTTACAGTATCTTAAAGTATAGGCAGCACAGTCATTATATGTTTCTTT
>NW_012026841.1:85854-86265 GCF_000956235.1 Wasmannia auropunctata | reverse complement strand
CATAAAAAAACAAATGTTGGTTTAACGATAATATACAATACAATTAAACTTATATACTAAATAATACTCTTAGTAAAGTTAATAGTACAGCTACTATTTAATACATAATTAAACTTATACATTAAATTTAATCAAAAAATCTTAAACCTATTCCGCAAATTACTTTAGCAACGCACGCAAATCTTACAATAAAAATTATTGTCCTATACTTAAATATAACCACTTTTACAACTTCTAACGCACGCAAGAAATCGAAACTTATATATTTTATTCTTAATTCTAATCCGCATGACCAATAACTTGCTTTCACACATATATATGCTCGTACTTTTTTACACCAAGACACTACCGTCTCCTGATTACTCCTGTATGACATTGTTCTTATTTTCGTTATTTAGTTTCTATTATATA
>NW_012026841.1:85381-85834 GCF_000956235.1 Wasmannia auropunctata | reverse complement strand
ATTTAATAAATACGTCGTGGGATTTGTAGATTGTACTTTCGCGATACGAAAGATTTCAGTGGACCAATTTGGTGTGTAGCCTTTCTCAAATATAGTTTTAAATTTACTGACACGTACTGGATCATTTATCTTGAATCTTGGTAGAGCGATGATCTTCGCGTAATTGTACACCGTCATTAGGAGTTTTTTTGGCAACGGCGGGCGTGACGTCTACGGGTCGCATACCGATCGTTCGATGTTTTCGATGATTATAGTTAGATAATAAATGTGGCAACAATCCATTTATACGATCCATTGAGTGTAAACTGTTTCCACATGTCATTCTTGAGCGTGCGATTGAATCGTTCCACCACTGAGGCCTTCATTACCGAATACGTAGAATAGTGATTTATACCGCGTTTTTCCGCTAACTCTCGTACATTGACATTGTAGAATTCCTTTCCATTATCTGTA
>NW_012026841.1:77507-78340 GCF_000956235.1 Wasmannia auropunctata | reverse complement strand
GTGCCTTGTCGACTCAGTTGTATGCTATACGAAGTTATTACGTCGTGCGAGCGATAAAGAGAGAGAGAGATAGAGAGAGATACAGCGATAAATTATAAAATAATTGTGCAACTTACAGAAATTGCAGCAGAAGAAGCAGTAGGGCATGCCAACGAAGGTCTCGTACTTGTCACAGTACTTGTCATAGATCCAGTAGTTGAAGCCGCAGTGGAAATATTGGTCTGTTTGGACATAAAATTATTATATGTACGAATAACAAATAATTAGATTAGTATTTGTATGTGTAAGGCAAGGGACAAATGTGAGTAGCGATAGGAAGATGTGAATTAATGAATTAGTAAATGAGTGAGCAAATCAGTAGGAAAGAGAAGGAATGAAAGAGAGAGAGAGACAGAGAGAGAGAAGACATGCTCGAGAATCATGCTATCAGCGCTTTATTACATTAATCAAACTTTATTGTTTATTAGTGTTAACTAAAGGTAGTACAACCCAATAGCGCTGATAACACTTTCCCTTCTTATTTAAATAAAAGGAGATAATGCCCCGCGACATTGATGTAACTTACGAATACGGATGTCTGTGCGGCTTGCAGCGATCTAACTGGCTGAGTTTCTTGAATGTCAGGCAACGCCTCGGCGACAAATTCTTTCTCCAAAGTATCTAACTACAAATTATTGAAAAATATAAAGAGAAATCAAACATTAAAATATTAACATTATATATGCATAATAAATATTTACCTCCATAGCCTCCATCATGGTACGATTAATAAGACCACGAACAATGATCGAATCAAGAATGGAAAGAAGATATATGGTATCGATCCGTATCGA
>NW_012026841.1:77061-77487 GCF_000956235.1 Wasmannia auropunctata | reverse complement strand
TATATAATGGACTACACGCATGGCATTATACGCGTGGCGCTTGTATGCTTATTCTATCCCACGCGCCATTGCCTAATGACATGCGCAGTCCATTATATATGTCGATGGTTGCAATCCATATATCGATGCTGTTGGTGATACGAAAAAACCAAGAGTTTATTGTTACTTCTTGTCTTGACAGAAGATATTTGCGAAGGCTGTGATTTGCAGTGATCTCTCAACAAGATCATAAAAGAATTGTAGCGCAGTATTACATCGTTCTGAGAAGTTTGTCGTTTTGTCATATATATACATTAAATTTGTTTAATAAAACATGATAAAATAATTGTTAAATATAAATATATATTTTTCTCTTACAGATTACTTCAAGGACGAGTAAAAAAATAAAAAAATAATACATATACATATATATATCGGCTGCTCATT
>NW_012026841.1:76630-77041 GCF_000956235.1 Wasmannia auropunctata | reverse complement strand
ATTGAGTTGTACTACCTTTAGTTAACATTAATAAACANAAAGTTTGATTAATGTAATAAAGCGATGATAGCATGCTTCTCGAGCATGTCTTCTCTCTCTCTGTCTCTCTCTCTCTCTTTCATTCCTTCTCTTTCCTACTGATTTGCTCACTCATTTACTAATTCATTAATTCACATCTTCCTATCGCTACTCACACTTGTCCCTTGCCTTACACATACAAATACTAATCTAATTATTTGTTATTCGTACATATAATAATTTTATGTCCAAACAGATCAATATTTCCACTGCGGCTTCAACTACTGGATCTATGACAAGTACTATGACAAGTACGAGACCTTCGTTGGCATACTCTACTGCTTCTTCTGCTGCAATTTCTGTAAGTTGCACAATTATTTTATAATTTATCGC
>NW_012026841.1:75736-76610 GCF_000956235.1 Wasmannia auropunctata | reverse complement strand
GATTGTTTTCTATCCAACAGAATGTACTTAAATCACCACGAATCTATAAAAAAACAATAACTTTGTATGATGATATAATACGTATAAAATTAAATTTTTAATGGAAATATAACAAAATTTAAGACACATAATATGTAAACGATCAAACGATAAATCGATCATGGAATGTTTAAACTAAAATGAAGAAACGTTAACAAGTCAAAGCGGATATTGATATTTTAATAATATTTATATGTGTATATTATAATTTTCAGTTCAAGTAAATCGCGCGCCAAATATTTATCTGTCTTAAAGAATAGCTCTAAACTGAATCGTACATAACATATATCACAACTAAACTTTTCTTCCACCAATGAATTTGAGACTATGTCGACGCCGCGACCTTCATTTGCCGCATTATCATTTGTTCAAAACTAGTGTCTCGAAAATTTCCAATATGTTTATCCACAATAGTCGAAAATATTTGCTTAATGATGTTAAGTGACCAAATAATTTAATGTTAAGAAACATTTTTTAATTTTGTAAAATAATTTAATTATTTAAATAATAGTATTTAACTAGAATATTAAATAACAGTATTTTTAAATAATAATTTATCTATCTAATAAATCCTGTAAAATAACTTATTGCAAAAAACAATACTTCAACCAGCATAATATTTTATGCAATAAGTATTTTTAAATAATAATTTAAAAATACTTATTGCATAAAATATTATGCTGGTTGAAGTATTGTTTTTTGCAATAAGTTATTTTACAGGATTTAAAAGATGCTTATTAGCACTAAAGTATTAAATTACTTTCTTAATTTAATTGTGATATTATTCTGGATTCAGTTTAGATCGGAAGAGCACACGTCTGAACTCCAGTCACTT
>NW_012026841.1:75143-75716 GCF_000956235.1 Wasmannia auropunctata | reverse complement strand
ATAATGAAGAAATTCAAGATAGTTCGGATAATTCAGACGATAGTGATATGGAGAATGAAACGTTTGAAGAAATGTATCAAGAATTGAACGCAAGTCAAGTGGATGCTCTGCATATCACCGACATAATGTGCATGCTTGAATTTTATTACGACGATATACGGGAACAAGATCAAAGTATGGGAAGATATTGCTGTTCATGCGTTGTTGAAATGGCTAATGAATTTCCGTATCTTGAGGTCAGGCGAAAACATAGTACTGAACAATTTATACTCCTCGACGGTTGGTCATGCAGGAGATGCGAGCGCCCATTGTATCAAATAATGCCACGCAATATGTGTCCTATTTGCCCCTTGATAAATGCTGCGGTGGAAGCACGACAAAACAATGATGCATGACGAAGGCTCCTCCTAGATACCGAAGACGAGGATGAATCTAATGAAAATGAAGAATAAGGTATGTGTCACAGCATAAGTGTATATAATTCTTATTTTACAATATATGCATATATTAGCAGAAAATATCAAGATTTGAAATTCTATTTTAGGTGAGCTTCGACTCGACTCCAGTCATACA
>NW_012026841.1:74279-75123 GCF_000956235.1 Wasmannia auropunctata | reverse complement strand
AATATTTTTAAAAATATTTTTTCAAACATTGTGTGCTGATTGGGGAAGGGATAAGTAAATAGATTCAACAAGAGTTAAAATAGTTATCGCAATTACCATAGAAGACATGACAAAAGTCTAACAAAGTTAGTGGCGTTTCTACTATTAACTAAAATAATTTTAACAAAATTTAAAAGATACATTTTTTTGTTATTTTTTTTCTAAAAACGTAGCACTTACGAGCAAATTTTATAATTTCTACTTCAGTCTTTTCCCATTTTAAATTTGGCTCTCTAGATTTTTTCGACCATTGTCCAACCATTTTTGAATATTCTTTTGGTGGATAAAGACAAAATGTTTTCTTGCCATCTTCAACAATCCATGAACAGGGAATTAAATCTATAATTTTTTTTCCATCATCTGTGTATGAATCTTTAAACCATATGATGGCATGCGTATTTGGACTCATGCTATACAAGAAAAGATAAATACATATACATAGATCTTGAAGATTATGTTAAATTATTAAATACTCGAATATGTTACAAATTCAACATAAAATTTTAACATAAATTTTTTTTGTATGTATGTTTGTTAATATGTATGTATACACATTATTATACTTACATGCTGTATACTGATGTCAAAAGATATAACTGATTAATGATAACTAATATAACTGTTTAACTAATATAACTGATATAACTGATTAACTGATTAATTCTTATTTCTTTTTCTTATTCCGAAGTGAAATCCGGATAATACGTATACCATGTAACAATTTTGGGTTACTATGGTTATATTGGTTATCGTCGATGTGTCACTCGACAATGCTCGCTTGGCGAGAGTTGGGCGACTTCGGAAA
>NW_012026841.1:71428-72720 GCF_000956235.1 Wasmannia auropunctata | reverse complement strand
ATATATATATATATATATATACGTGAACGTGAAAATGTAAAACGTGAAAAACGTGAAA
The DNA here is from genome assembly GCF_000956235.1 of Wasmannia auropunctata. Classification (NCBI taxonomy): domain Eukaryota; kingdom Metazoa; phylum Arthropoda; class Insecta; order Hymenoptera; family Formicidae; genus Wasmannia; species Wasmannia auropunctata. The sequence continues at coordinate 72,662 of NW_012026841.1, read as the reverse complement.
CGCGAACGTGAAAAACATGAAAAACGTGAAACGCAAACGTAAAAAACGTGCAAAAACGTGAAAAACGTGAAAACAAGACATGTCGACAAAACGAGAACGACTACAGAGATGAAATGTTATTTATTCCCCATAATCTCTTTTTCAAAGGAATCTATTTATCTTTACGACATCAGATAAAAGTATATGTTTTCTAAAAGGTATATTTCAAATGCTATCCTTAGTAGCATAGAAAGCGAAGAGACTGCAAGTACATTCTGTTAGTAACGTGTGCCCAACGTGCACGTAGAGCACAGTGTGTTAAGAAAAACATTATTGCGAACGAGACATGATCAAGACAGCGATTATAAGTGACGAGGTGGAAGATGTCGTTCACGTTCTCGGTGATCCGCATGGAAAGACGGATATGCAACGAGTATCGCCGGTGCAGTTTCTACGCGATCGCGAACTAGGTATACGCGGAACTGGTGAACGCGTCGTGAGACAGGGAGTCGTTGTCAACCAAGATTCCGTGTGTACGTGGCCTCATCACATGAAACGAAAAGTGTACATGTGGTTTCGCGAGAAAGCGTACGACGACTACGAAAGGTACTGGTTCGAGTACGAATGTAGGAATAAAAAACGGAAATATCAACACGTAGATGATCTGGAGAACGAGTACTACTGGGCGGAGCAAATCGTCAGAAAGCTCGAGTGTACCAATCTGTACATTACAATTCCCGCGGGTAGCGAGAGGTACGTCGAGTTGTTAATGATAGACCCGTATACCTACGGCGAGTGGAAGTATCCAGCCGCTGTACAACGACTGCTCGACGAGCACAGGCTGCTATGGCGGCGTGAATTTCACGAACGTCTGATGACAACGAACGATATTTTGGCGAACGATGGCGATATTTTCTGCAACGTTTGCAACGTCCTTCGAGAAGAGTGCATGTATCAGGGAGGTGAGGTAGAGGAATACCTTATTCAAAATACGGAACGATCATGCGCATGGTGCTGCCAAGTCACATGCAAGTGTCCTATAAAAGAGTGTGACGCAATATAGAGAAACATGGAACTTTAAAAACTACTTTTTATTTTTCCCTTCCCTATAATTAAGATTAATATAACATAATAATAATAATAATAATAATAATAATAATTGAACATTACTTATATGATAATAACGTAAACGTAAACGTGAAAATGTAAAACGTGAAAAACGTGAAACGCGAACGTAAAAAAAAACGTGTAAAAA
>NW_012026841.1:70542-71378 GCF_000956235.1 Wasmannia auropunctata | reverse complement strand
TTTAGCACTAGCATCAAAGTATTCATTACCACAGTCTAAATTTTTTTAGCCTTTACAGCAAATATTATTTATCTCTATTGCGAATATAAATAGCATAATAGATTCAGCTAAATATCATTTGATTTTAGCAGCAAATATCTTTTGCTGCAGCACCTACATTTTAATAACTAATAAATTTAAGTTCGGCAACAACGATATTAGCTGTCCCTATTTCAAGTACACATCTTAGCTGCCACAGCTATATTTTAGCTTCATTGGCTAATCATTTTTTTGCGTGAAAGATCGAATAAAAAAAAATCAGGTATTGATATGTATAATCACGAAATTACATACTATATTAATTACGTTCAAATTTACATTCAAAATAATGAAATAAAAATACTATAAAGAACAAAATTAATTTTCCGAAAGATTTTCAGTTGACTGCAGATGAATCTAGCGATAGTGCTGCTTCAAATGTTAATATTTCAATACCAAACGATAAACAATAATAATTTAAAAACAATTCCTCAAAGTCATTGTTCAGTATCAAATATTTCAGATGATGACATACAATTAATTGTGAAACATTTTGATTGTAAGTAAAATTAATCATAATAGTAAAAGAAATTTTTTTTTAAATTGTAATATTCATATTTTCTCATTATGTTTTTTTAGACAAACTTACCAAATTAATAAGAATAACTTCTAAAATTGATGTCGAATTATCTGATTTGAAACAACGAGTAGATCGTATAACTCCGTTTACTAGAGTATCTGGACCATCAGAAAAGGCAAGGAATGCATTACCGTTAAAATCTATTGACGAAATAAAAGAATTTAATCAAAATTTGTCG
>NW_012026841.1:69842-70522 GCF_000956235.1 Wasmannia auropunctata | reverse complement strand
CAGAAACATCACCCGAGTGGTGTGTTGCCGTATATATTCTTCTTGTTCGTCTAATGTTTAAAACAAGGATAAAATGGTACACTGAACACTCGAAAGATGTTTCCGAACGCAACCAGATGTTTTGCTTCGCTCGTGCGACTTCTCCCTTTTCCCGTTCGCTATATTGATAGTCTTTGGGTTTTCCGACTCGGCAACTCGTCAGTCGTCACAGATACATCTTCGGAAATTCATCCATAACCTTTATATGAGAGTAAGAATTAAAGTTATCCGCGAATTCCTCGTTTTCTGCTTTCTAATAAATTTCTTTTACGTCATATAAAATGAATAAAAAAATGAAACTATCAGAATCGATTGAATCGAATAAGATGCAAAACGATGAAGATTCTCATTGTGATACGATGGATATTGATGAAGTCACGGGACAAGAAAATTCTTCAACCATAAACGTTAAAATGTATTTTAAAGTATCTGGACTAAAAGACAAAATTGGAGTTTGTTTATTGTGCAAGAAAAAAATATAGCAAAAATAATCAAAATGAAAAGTGCAAATACGACGGGTTTAAAACGACATTTAGAAAGATATCACAAGAATATTTATGATAGCATATTCTCAAAGAACGAAGCAGCACCTGATCAAAAAATATTGACAGAAATGTTAACAAAAGTAAGTGCTATAATAT
>NW_012026841.1:68934-69791 GCF_000956235.1 Wasmannia auropunctata | reverse complement strand
AAATTATTTTGGATACTACCGAAGTACGAGATTACAAATCATGATTACTCGTCGGTAATTATAATTATAATTTTCCGAAATTTAATCTTTCCATTTTAGAAATCTAAACTTATTTATGTTATAATTATTTTTAATATAAATTTGTTTAAATCTTACTATCTTTTTATGTTTAATAAATAAATAAATAAATATATATATACGTGAACGTGAAAATGTAAAACGTGAAAAACGTGAAACGCGAACGTAAAAGAACGTGCAAAAACGTGAAAAACGTGAAAATGTAAAACGTGAAAAACCTGAAACGCGAACGTAAAAGAACGTGCAAGAACGTGAAAAACGTGAAAAACATGAAACGCGAACGTGAAAAACGTAAAAAACGTGAAACGCGAACGTAAAAAAAAAAACGTGCAAAAACGTGAAAAAAACGTGAAACGCGAACGTGAAAAACGTGAAAAACGTGAAACGCAAACGTAAAAAACGTGCAAAAACGTGAAAAAAACGTGAAAAAAACGTGAAACGCGAACGTGAAAAACGTGAAAACGAGAACTGCCGACATGAAAAAACTTGCAAAAACGTGAAAAACGTGAAAACAAGAACTGTCGACAAAACGAGAACGACTACAGAGATGGAATGTTATTTATTCCCCATAATCTCTTTTTCAAAGGAATCTACTTATCTTTACGACATCAGATAAAAGTATATGTTTTCTAAAAGGTATATTTCAAATGCTACCCTTAGTAGTATAGAAAGCGAAGAGACTGCAAGTACATTCTGTCATTAATGCTACTAAAAGTTTCGGTGAATAGAAAACATGATATTGTATGAGAACGAAATGGATATCGAAGAAATAATAGTTG
>NW_012026841.1:67853-68884 GCF_000956235.1 Wasmannia auropunctata | reverse complement strand
ATCGTTTTTATCGCGCACAGCTGAACAATGTTAACAAAGCATTTGAGTGTCATATAAGTGTCAAGTTAAATTGATATAAACAAATCTATTGCGGAAACTGTTTGTTTACGTCTAATCACAGAAATATTTTTGTTCGAGTAGTTATCCTGTTAAGAAAAATCGATAGAAAACGATGAGAACTAATATAGGATCTGACAAATATTTTATCGTGTCCTATTGTATCTATCGTTCCACTTTCTCTGTTCCGAAAGAAATTGTTATCGTTTCCTATTGTTTTCTATCATTAGCTGATAAAAACAAATTTAATCGTTGAAATATCAATAGATTGTCTACAATATAACTTATCGTTTTGATAAAATTTATCATAATTAAGACGTTATCCTAATGAATTGTTCATACATGTTAATTTTTTTATGGTTCATAACTACGATTAAAAATTATATCGGTTTTATCGTTTTCTATTTTTAACAGGGTAGAACGCAATAAGCAGCAGTATAAAATGCTGTCGCTCTGCGAATGTTAGAATCAGTGCACCGTGATATCGTGTATTAATAACATCGTGTACTATAGTAACATCAGTATCACTGTATCAAATTATCAATCATTATACAGTCGATTTTGTAAGTACCTATATTTTTTAGATATTTTAAAAATTTATATTAATATTTACACTTTCCGTATAATTTAATTTTTAGCTTGTAAAAATAAATTATTATTTAAAATTCTTATTTGTATTTTGTTACAGTACTGCAGAAAAATCTTTTAATATTTATTCCTACTACTTTTGTGGAAAAGACATACATCAGTTATCATATACATATATAGAAACACGTTTATGTATCACATAAGATTATATTTCTTCTTGAGTTTCTCACGGAAAATAAAAATATATAAAGGTAAAATAATTATATAATATACATTTATCACGTTTAGAGTAAATTAAAATATATATTTGTCTTCAACATAATAAATAATGTAATGTAAATAGAGTATGTATACAATAAAGCATTACTATTTTTTAAATATATTTA
>NW_012026841.1:67255-67803 GCF_000956235.1 Wasmannia auropunctata | reverse complement strand
ACGCATGACATCGATATCTAAATTTGTCGATTTTGTAGGCTGTGTATACACATTTTTCACTGGTAGAAGCAGTTTGCCAATAACAAATATTCTATTGTCGTTAGATTTAATAAAATTAAAAATTGACACAATCTGTATATTTTCAAAAATAAATACAATTATTCTTTGAATCGTCGCAATTAATATAATATTCATTACCACGGAATATTTCTTTACGTCTGCAGCAAGATGTAGTAAATTATGAATATTATGTGATATATACTTAGAACCATAAATATCTTGAAAGAAATTTACAAAATGTTTTAATAGATTTTCTGCATATTCCACAATAGAAATTTGATATGCTAAAACAGGATGCGCCAGAATTGTAATCGCCACATGTAATGTTAAAAAGTTAACATATGCATTTTCTTCTAATAGTCCGGGGGCTCATCGCAGGTTTTGTGGGCATCATAGTATTCAGTTGGAGACCCATATTATTTTACTATTCCAGTGTTAGAGACAACAAGAGACTAATTGGCATACGTGTACGGTGGATGTAATTGTTA
>NW_012026841.1:64844-67205 GCF_000956235.1 Wasmannia auropunctata | reverse complement strand
TGTTTAAAATGGCGTCACCGCGCACGTGGCGGCAGCGGTCCACGAAAAATATAATTGATAAAAAATTAATTGTTATCAATTAATTGTTATCAATTAATTGATGATTCAATCGATTATTGTTTAATTAATTAATTAATTAATCCCCCTTGACCTACATTCCCCCTACCCTTTCTCCTTGACCTACATTCTCCCCATCCTTCCTCCTTGACCTACATTCCCCCCCACCCTTGACCTTGACCTACATTTGGTCCAGAAACCGCCTAGTATACCTACTCGTGTGTATATGTGTGAGAGTATGTTTACGGAAAGTTGAAATTTTCATCAGCGGCGGTGGCGGCGGCGGCGGCAGCGGCGCGGCGGCCGAGCGGATGGAGTTAAGGCGTAATCACACTACAGGTTGCAGGCTCGGTTGCGGTTAGGATTACGGTTAACAGTTGCAGATTGATCAATCACACTATAGATTGGCTGTACCGGCTTTGATAACCTTTATCTTCTGCTTTTCTACATTGAATTATAACCATGTCAACAATCATTGAATTTATTATAAAAGAACGAAAACGTAGATTTGTACGTGCGTGTCTACTATTTCTTGTAGCAGCTAAGCAGGAAAAACATAAATTAAGACGTTCTGTGTGGACTAAGCCGTATTTATTGCGAAGAAAGTTTAGTGGTATGCATCACAACTTATTTTTAGAACTTTCTCTTGAAGATCCGAACCGATTTCGAAGGTAAGATACAATTTGTATTTATTAAATAACTAATATAGATATAATAAATATAATAAATGATTCTAAAAAAAGTGAGTACAACAGATAATTAGTTTGATTTGAAAACAATAATACTTTATATTTATATATTTATAGATGTCTACGCATGAACGCTGATATCTTTGAATATCTTGTTAAAAAAATAACTCCTATTGTTAAAAAAAAAGAAACTCATTTAAGAGAAAGTATATCTCCTGCTGAAAGACTCTCTGTCACCTTGCGTCATCTGGCTACTGGTATGATATCTTAAGCAAATGTGATATAATTAATACATATATATTTTTTTATAAAATAATTAAATAACTGTTCTAATTTAAAGGAGAATCACTTAGCCTACAATTTAGAATTGGTCAAAGTACAATATCGGCAATAATAAAAGAAGTATGTGCAGCATTGATCACTACTTTAAAAGATGAGTTTCTTCGTATGCCAAGATCTGCAGAAGAATGGAACTGTATTTCTTACGACTTTGGACAGAGGTGGAATTTTCATCATTGCATCGGTGCAATGGATGGAAAACATATCCGAATAGATCTTCCTTTCAAATCGGGATCAGCTTATTACAATTACAAAGATTTTGCGAGTGTTGTATTATTGGCTGTCGTTGATGCGCATTTGAGATTTATATATATTGATTTAGGCTGTAATGGGAGATTGAGTGACTCTCATATATGGAACAAGTGTAGCTTCAAATCTCACTTGAACAGTAATAATCTTTCTTTGCCTCAACCATCTCCATTACCAGAATGTAACACCAATTTTCCGTATGTATTAGTTGGCGATGAGATTTTCCCTCTCACAACGAAGTTACTCATTCCATATCCAAAAGATCAATGTCGCAATCGGCTAGACAGAAGAATTTTTAATTATAGGTATGATCTAAATATAATCTACATTATGATCTGTATTAAACTTATCAAATTCCATAAAAATTGGCAAATTATTATAAATACTAGTGTTAATTATAGAATTTATGTGCTATATTATTTTTATAGACTATCACGTGCTAGACGCTGTTCAGAAAATGCATTTGGTGTACTAGGTCCAAGATTTCAGATTTTTCGGACAGCTATGAGATATGACCCTGATGATGCAATTAGAATTACAATGACCTGCTGTTGTTTGCATAATATGTTGCGCAGTCAAGCTATAGGTTGTGCTATGTACACTCCACCAGATTTCCTCGATGAAGAAGATATATTAACAGGTCATATGAGATTTGGTGAATGGAGACTGGAATCAACTAATGGCTTAGCTCAATTGTGTCATCAAGGTGGAAACCACCATGCAACTGATGCTCGCCTTCTTCGAGACACTTGGACTGAATATTTTAATAGGCCTGGGGCTGTACCGTGGCAAGAGCGAGTCGTACTTGGTCAAAATGCATCTTAAATATACAATAAATTTAAAAGAAAAAAAAAGAAATTTATTTAATGTAAGGCAAGGAAAGGAATAAAAAGTTTGATAAAAAATATAATCTTTGTTTAACATCATTTTTATTGTCAATACATATCTAAATATCTTTTATCACGTAAAGCGTCAGAATATCAATAACAATTTATGGAAATTCCATATTATAAATTGGAAGAGCACA
>NW_012026841.1:63251-64793 GCF_000956235.1 Wasmannia auropunctata | reverse complement strand
TCAGACGTGTGCTCTTCCGATCTCTCACAAGTTTGGCGGGAACGATTCGCTCTTCCGGAATAACTCTTTAGGTCAATTTATAACTATATATTTTTAAATATAAAAGATGATTGAACATTGATATAAAAATTACGTTTTATTTCTTTTCGTACCTTTTACCTGTAGTTAAGATCAATAGTATTAATAATAATAACGTAAACGTGAACCTTCGAGAACATGTTGGAACATGTCACCAAAATGACGTTGCAGTCCACGTGGTAGCGGCGCGTTCAAAATGTCGGCATCCGCACACGTGATGGCGGTGGCGACGGTGGCAGCACCGCGTTCAAAATGGCGTCACCGCGCACGTGGCGGCGACGGTGGCGACACCGCGTTCAAAATGGCGTCACCGCGCACGTGGCGGCAGCGGTCCACGAAAAATATAATTGATAAAAAATTAATTGTTATCAATTAATTGTTATCAATTAATTAATGATTCAATCGATTATTGTTTAATTAATTAATTAATCCCCTCCCTTGACCTACATTCCCCCTACCCTTCCTCCTTGACCTACATTCTCCCCATCCTTCCTCCTTGACCTACATTCCCCCCCACCCTTGACCTTGACCTACATTTGGTCCAGAACCCGCCTAGTATATCTACTATTATGTAAAAATAAAAATAACTAATAAGGATTGCGCGACGGCGGCCTCGTGGTAACCGAAAAGTAGTACGCTGACACAGCAACGCGATCGCTATAAGTACGCGCGACGACAAGGCGCGCGAGGTTAATCTGTCGAAAGATAAGTTCGTGTCGCGTTACCAGGTCCGCCACGAATAGTTAAGTGCCGTAACAGCGCGTATCGAGTAAGAAGAAGCGGGAGATTGTGAAATAAACTAAGACCGGAGATAAAGGCGAATAAAGTGTATTTTGTGAAAAAGTGATCAAAGGCGTCTGAGTTATTTAGTTCCCCCGCGGAGCCGGACCCCGTTGTGCTAGCGGCACAACAATATCAACAAGAAAATTTAGAAAATAATCGTGCTAAGCAGGTGGAGCGATATAAAAGGGATATAGAAAATAATCGCGCTAAAAAGGTGGAGCGATATAAAAGGAATATAGAAAATAATCGCGCTAAAAAGATGGAGCGATATAAAACAGATATAGAAAATAATCGCGCTAAACAAGTAAAGCGATATAAAAAAGATATTGAAAATAATCGCGATAAAAAACGAATGCGTTACTTAAATTATCAGCATGAGCAAGATAGACAAAAACAAGTGGATTGTGATCGTAAGTAGTTGTACAATAAACGATATTACGAAAAAAACAAGTTAAAATCCAGTCTTGTTAAAAAAAATTGTGCTAGCAAAAATATTATTAAAAAATATGAAAAGTTTTGGTCACGAAATTATATAAAATTTCGTTACCCTGTTGCAATTGAAGATATTTTTAACAAACTTCAGATTAAAAACCATGTCGAAAAACGATTAGAAGCCGAAAGAATCGTACGTTGTTGTATGCAAATTCGAAACAATTATGCTGTCTCTTATACACATCTCTG
>NW_012026841.1:62807-63231 GCF_000956235.1 Wasmannia auropunctata | reverse complement strand
TTATTTGGGAGCAAATGGTAAATGTCAAAAAAGTTTTTGATGCTTTAACATGGTTAAAACATAATAACTCGTTTTATCGTCATATCGTACTGCCAGATACTCACGAATAATTATATTCAGAAATAGAGAAAATTGGAAAATCCGCAATTTGAAATACAAGACGGAGAAAATGATAATGAATTTGTTATGGATGAAAACCACGATTTGCGTTCAACAATTAAAGTGCAAGAATCAAAAAATGATGATGATGTTGAAGCTACTTTAAATAATCAGCGTGAAGCTATGTTAACACAGATTGTTGATGAAAATAATGATTATTACGAGCAATATACTATTTATCCTTTATATGAAAGAAAAAACATAAAAGTGCCACTGCTTTATATCAAATGTTAAAAATTCAAGAAGATCGGAAGAGCACACGTCT
>NW_012026841.1:61783-62757 GCF_000956235.1 Wasmannia auropunctata | reverse complement strand
AGAGAGAGAGAGAGAGAAAGAAAGATAGAGCTACTTCCATATTTGTTTTTCACGAACCATTTGTATATAAATAGAAGCTATACTCGCATAGCATCACATCGATTCTAATTCTCTTTCTCTCGACAGTGCGCGGTACGATCTCACATACATACATATAAGAGACATATAAGATACATTATAAGAGACGCAGTCTTAACACTGGTCAAGGAGTTGAGGAGTTAAGTCAACGTAATTACAAGTAAGTTTAATTATAAGTTGTTAAATCCCTCTTCCCACGCGCGTCTGCAAATGCCAGGGCAGGCGTGCGAGGATAGATACAGGATACTGGAATACGAGAAAAAAAATCGCTAGACTCGTCAGAGTGTGCTGTGCGATATGCGAACGCGCCGGCTCTCGAATAGTTCCGCAGGATTTTTCTTTTCTATACAATAAATGCCGCGAGAAGTAAGATAGGATCTTAAATACCGAAACTTTTCAATCGGGCACGACAGACCGCTGACATTGACATTGAACCATTTGGAGAACGATGCGAATATCGGAACAATCCTTCGTAACCGCGAACAGATCGGCGCCGCGCGAGAGGGACACGGGCGAGAAAGACCTCTTTCTAGCATTTCCATACAATAGCGGGAAAAAGACGGCGTGTATTGCGAGATATCCGGCGATGGCTTCTAAATGATAACAAGGCCAGGATGAAAGATGTCGAAGAGCCCGTACGTCCACGCGAGAATCGCGTCTGGATCAGGATTTTCACAGCGAGGGTACGTTATCACGAAATATGTATATCATTGGGCAGCGACCGCGAATGATGGTGCAACATGAAGCACGCATTACGGCACAAGTGTAACGAACACGGAGAAATAGACGCGGCGCAAAAAAAGTCGTTCGCGTAGAGGAGCAATTTGATTTGCGAAAATCGACGCGTGAGGTGCGTGCACGCGCGGGATGTCAGATTAAAGTCTCGCGAGATATTT
>NW_012026841.1:59787-61733 GCF_000956235.1 Wasmannia auropunctata | reverse complement strand
TTCGAGCTAATTAACTTCGAGCCAAACCTTGAGTCATGAACATTTCAACGAAAATTTCTTTGTCTTTTGCAAATAAGCGACGTAGCAAATACTGAAAAGCTTGCGGTTCGAGGTTAGAAATTTAGTTTAATAATCTGGATGCATCTTACAAAGCACCTTGATTGATATATAATAATGAAAAGAAGATTAGCGATATGCACGATATATAGATTGATATATAGATTGATATATTTATAGTCCATTCTTATAATTAAGACCGATTCTTATAATTAAGATTTTAAGTACAATTATAAGATGTAAATCAATACTAAAGAGTATTAGCTCATAATTATTTAAAACGATCTTAAAATAAAAGACTATATGAATATTAAGCATAAAATGAAAAAGTATACAAGTAATCTTAATTATAATGATAAAACATGATATGTATGCATGATACGTATGCACTATACTAATCTTCTTTTCGTTTTTTATTATGTAATGAAATCGTGCATTATTAATTACATTTATACTTATATTTACAGCTTACGTATCTCTTCTCAAGGCATATCTTTATAAGAAAAAATATTCTTTTCCAACTGTACAAAAGAATAAATTTTATTTTATAAAAACATGGAGGTTACAGATATTTTGCAAAAATTGGGCATAAGCGCTTATGCTAATGTTTTCGAAAGTAAGTAATTAATAAATATTTTACAACATATTACTCTTTCTTGTGACGTTTCGTGTGAAATTAAAGTTATAAATTTTTACATAACATTTCTTTACACATATGCATGCACACACGTACGCAGTCACTCATATACAATTTTAAATATTTCTTTTATAATAAAAAAATATTGTGAACATTAATTTCTTTTATATTTTAATTAAAGAAAATGGAATCACAATGGAATTAATAAAGCACTTAGATGAAAAATTAATTGCTGAACTAATTCCCGAAATTGGTCCACGTATCATTTTTATATCGTATTGGAAAACAAACTTTTCAGAAAAAAACCTTTCAGAACCAAGTACAAGTTCAGATGCAGGAACTAATGTAGGTTACATTAACAAATATTCCATTCATACTGCTGTTTTGCTTGGATTTATTTAATCAATTACAATTTTATTAATTTAATTAAAATAAAATTTATTGTGTTATTACAAAATATAAAAAAAAATTATTTTATTTGACATTTGATAGTTTTAAAAATTTTATGAAATTTTATTTATTTCATTAGTATGAAATCTTTATCTGCAACATATTTTTCATTTTATCGTTTGTTATTCGTATACGATTACTTGTGTTGTATTTAATAAATAATTTATTAAATATATGAGAAAAGAAGTAAATATTTTTTGTATATTTGTTGATATAGAAACGAATTTAATTTTAAAAATAAAATAATATTTATTTTAAAATTTTAACCTATGTTAATATTTTAATATAATTTATTGTAAAAAAATTATAACATACACGCACACACACACACACAAACAATAGAACATTTTCATAACCAGATTCGTTTTCATCAAAAATATACAAGAAATATTTACTTCTTTTTTATGTATATTTATTAAACTATATTTAAAAGTAAATATATATAAAGAAATAGTATTTATAATATGTTGAAAATATTTATATGACAATTAGAAATTAAACTAAAAATTATAGTCTTTTCTGTATGCGAGTTATTCTACTTATTTCTGATCATTATAATAAATTATAATTAATAAAAGTTAAAGAAGGCTAATTTTATTGTTTTAATTTGATACGTTATTATGGCATTATGGTGTTGAAAAATATGTTCCTTTTAATATATATAGAGTGAATTTATTAATACATTTAATTATTAAAAAATCTGTAAAAAAAATTTCTGAAGCTGGATTTATTTTTACTTACAATTTTTACTAATAAAATTTATTTTCTTTTTTATGTTTTTTTTGTGAAGTTATGGAATAGA
>NW_012026841.1:57623-59737 GCF_000956235.1 Wasmannia auropunctata | reverse complement strand
AGTGACTGGAGTTCAGACGTGTGCTCTTCCGATCTAAAATCAATATTAATTATCTTATTATATTGAATGTTTAAAATAAATAACAATCAATTAAATACGCATTATGTGACTAGCATAAAACAAAAAAACTTCTCTTATTTGATGTCCCTAAACTTGTAATTCAAAGTTATTATAAGCGTTTAAATTTTTTACAGTAAATGTAATTATTTTATTTCTATAAAAAATGAGAAATGTAAATGTATACGACATATGAAATTTAACGCTAATGCTATGATACATGCATGTATGTACTGTAAAATAAAATTTACCTTAATTGTATCACAGTTTCTTACAAATCTAGATTATTCAAATCTTTCTTTATAATCTTTCTTTATAAATCTTTATACGTCAGACAAAATTATAATGTAACTGTAACGTTTATAACAAATTAATATTTACTTTTCTTCTGTTTATTGCAATCACAAACTTTTTTAAAAAATAAACCAGTATGTCACTTTAAGATATATATAATATAATATTTAATAGTTTAAATTTAAAAAATATAAAAAATAGAAGATGTTTTGTCTTTTATTGGCTTAATTGGCAAATAATAATTTCATTATTTCTGCCTCCAATAGTTTCCTACGTTGAGGGGACATATCTCTTAACTTAGCTCCTATATAAGCTGTAAAGTGATCAATAGTATCCTTAGCATCAACAGAATGAGAAAGAACTATTGGCTGTGAGGCTATCTGTTTCATGACTTCAATAGCTTCTTCTACACTTGATCCACTTTTGTGCTTTTTGGATACTCTTCGTTTCGTATAAAGTGTTTCACTATCTTCTGTTTCTGTGTATTTTCTTACACTTTCGGCAGAGACAGGAGTAGAATTTCCAGATATTGAAAGTGAATGAGACGTTGACGGAAAAATAGTTGACATAGATGACGTACTTCGACTTAAATTATCTTCTTGTAAAGATTCAGGAGAGTTTGGCGATGATTCAATGGACACTTCATTGTCTTGAGGGATTAACGTTAACGTCTAAAAAATTTTTTAAACAAAAAAATAATTAATTGTTGTTTTATATTAAATAAGTAACAAATTATAATTTTTAACTAACTTATAAATTATAATTAATTTCAATTATAATTAATCACCTTTGAAGTTGCATCAAAATAAACATGCATTTCGTTTTCTTCACAAATTTCTGGAGCTGGAACTTGCAAACTCTGAACATCGCTGAAATCCTGCTGATCTTTTTCATTGTAAGGTTGAGACTGATTGTGAGATAGATTAGGTACATATGGCGATAAATTAGAGACACTTGGTGCACTAGAAATTGTCTTTCTTAAAAATAGAAGTCTTGTGTAAAGAGGCCATCTCGGCTTGAAAATTTCTTCAGCACCACTACCGCTTCTCTTTGATTCTCGTACCTTTCTATCGTTATCAAGAAATGTGCCTCTCATATTGTTCCACCGTTTTTTCACATGCTCAACTATAAGAAAAACAAAAAATTATATAAAAATGTCTTTATATATCACTTCATCAATAATAAAGATAAATCAATTACATATCACAATTCTAAACTTAAAAATAAATTTAAAATTTATGTGTATTTTCTTACTAATAAGTGTATCATTTAATGTCTTTATATAAAGTGTATTATTATATTAGTAATAAAGTGCAAACTAAACTAATATTTAGTTAATAATACATAAAAAATCAGGAAACTTATTTTACTTACTTGTATATGGTGTACCCATCTTTTGGCTAATTTCTTCCCACTGTATTTCTTTCCAATCATTTCTACGATAATTATTGTCTGTAATGTCCCACAATATTCTTCTTGTTTCTATTAAGTCTATTAATAATTGCTCGGCCTCATTAGACCATATATTCATTTTGGGAGGCATTGCAAATATAATAATCACAGCCAGCTATGTATGTACACACCTACTACGTACACTACGTAATACATAACCTGCCGAAAATATAAATAATATATAATTCTTGAGCTCCTATTGGATACGGTTGTAACCGCAAGGTTGAAAAATAGACTCGTGTCTAAATCATAACCTGTAACCCAACCGACGAACTGGTTCGCTTTGATTGGTTGATTTCCAACACTCAACC
>NW_012026841.1:56595-57603 GCF_000956235.1 Wasmannia auropunctata | reverse complement strand
TGGTTATTTGTACGTTTGAATAATATCAAGTTGAGCAATATACGACACGATTCCCGCGCCTTCGCGAATACTTGAGACTAACACAATTTAATCGCCATGACTACTTAGAATTAAATATAGTTTGAACGCAGTGAGTACTTAAGATATAACTTAAACGCAATGAACACTTAGGATTAATTATAATTTGAACGCAATGAACACTTAGGATTAATTATAATTTGAACGCAATGACACTTAGAGTTAATTATAATTTGAACGCAATGACACTTAGGGTTAATTATAATTTGAACGCAACAAACATACACAGAGTTTAACGCATGTCAGGGTGTCGCCGGCCTGATCCATGGTTTGAGCCGATCGGGCGACAAAATAGAGTTGTACGGTCGAGAAACCCTGTTAAAGCCAGGAATATCCTTTATTACGAAACGATTTTTTTACAATACCCTATCCACCAGATATGGTCCCTTATAAACGGGTTTTATTTTCTTGTCTTCGCCGGGCTTAACCGTGGTACCACGCACTAGGACAAAATCGCCGGCGTTGTACGCGGACGGGGTCTTATGACGCTTATCGTAATATACTTTGTTATACCCTTTCACTTTATTAGTCGCGTCTAATGCTACTTGACGACTAGATTCCCTTTCCTCTGACAAAAAGAATTCGGCCTTATGTTAGCCAACTTTGTTAGAAACTCTACGAGCTTGCTATCGCTATGGTTGCGCTGGTCGTAGCCTAGCAGCAACTTGGATGAGGTCGATTTAATTGACGCGTGAAACGTATTATTAAAGACGTACTGAATGGTTGCGATAGCGTTTGGCCATTCCGGAAAACTTTCTACCGTTTTTTTGAGAGAAGATTTAAGGAAGCGGTTTGCTCTCTCGACCATGCCATTGGCCCATGGGGCCGCCACGGCTATTAGGTGATGCTGTATGTTACGAGTAAGAAGGAAATCTGCAAACTCCTGGGATGTAAACGCTGTACCAGGTCTGATATCAACTCGGAAGGATT
>NW_012026841.1:54494-56575 GCF_000956235.1 Wasmannia auropunctata | reverse complement strand
TTTTCTGCACAATTTATGGTGCGTGTCCGTACTAAATCCACTTTTCGAGTTTGCTGGAGCTTTATTTTCGAAAAATTACGCATTAAAAAGTAAGGAAATAAGTTACTTTCTAACACGCACCATAAATTGTGCAGAAATCTTGATTTTGCTATGTAATTTGGATAACTTTAACTTAACTTGCCCATTCAAAATCTATCTTTTACAAAAGTTTCAATAAATAATGTTAAATATTTTTAAATTAAAATGAGTATTTTTTGATAATAATTAACTACGATTAAACTATAATATATTAAATTAACAATAATTTTAAAAATATAGAAGTCATAATGTTTAAAGTACTTTATTTATCTTATGTAAGAGAGAGACACGTTAAATAATTACTGTAAAATTTTTTAGCATCAGTTTTCCTCATATTAAAAGAAATACGTATCACATGTCTGTGGTCTTTATTTATTATGTAAGCAATACTGAAATTTATTAAAATTTATATTTCTTCAATTATATCTGATATGGTACGTAAATCAAGGAACTGAAACATGTTTGGTTATTAAGCCGTCTGTTAATAACTAACAACGATCCCATATACTCCGCGCGCTGCCGGCGATGGCTATCAAAATTAGATAGAAAATTGCCTTGGTCTTATTCGACTTTGACCGAAGGTTTCATTAAATTCTTCGAGAGATGCGGAATCGATAGATCCGCTAGATGCTATCGGACGGTGTATCGGTACTGCGAGGCACGCAACGAGGCCTCACAAACTGCAGCTGCCGGCGCGTATAGCTTCGGTATCGAGCGATCGATTAAGCGTATGGAAGGAAAACAGGAACGCGCGCGCGCGCGCGCGAATAAAACGATAGGATCGGGGAATTAATACTGAACACCTCTTTCGCGGCGTCTCGCCGCGCGACGACGTGTAATTTTCGTTCAATCGTTTAAGACCGCTTCCGCGGAAAACGCGGAAAGTGAAGCATGTACCTCATTAAATCCGTGCCGAGACTTCTCCTCGCCGACTTCCTTCGTGACCTTTTCTCTCGGAGGCTTTGATTTATGGACTATCTCCCCGCCCGTTCGCCGTCGGTCCGCGTTCACCTGGAAAGCCGACAACATTATTCGCAACGTTATGTTTGGTTACAATATCTCGCACGTCAAGATAGAGAATGCGCAGTTGGTTAAGATAACGCGATAATTAATGCGGCGCAAATAATGACTCGCCCGGCGTTAATAATCGTCGCGCGATTTTTTTTGTTTCATCATGTTTTCTTCGCTAGTAAACACATCTCGTTAAATTGTTTTAAACCTAGCGTAATCGGCTTGTGCAGGTAATTTAAGAACCTAAAAAAAGGAATGAAAAAAGTATATGCATGTTACACAGAATGCCAGATGTATAAGGAATAGAAAATCTCACGACCTTATTGAACATAGTGATGAAAAAAACAGGAAAGTATATGCGGCGTGTTGTCAGTATAGATTGAAGTTTGTAGGCCTGTGCTGTTGATTACAATTGCATTTAATTAATTAACCGACGCGCGCGGATTACCTCAAAGACCCCATTACATAGCTCGTTTAACGGAGAGTATTTTTTTAAATACGGCGCTATTATATCGTCCGACGTGTTATTAATCGCCCGTAAGTACCCCCTCGTAATTAGCGATAGCGTAAAATTCGTAATAATACGCTCACCGCCGCATCGCGCCGGAGCAGCGTCCTGTGATTAATTGCGGAAAGCTATCGACGTTCGCGTTTTTCTGACGTCTCGGTGTTATCTCTCTCGTCCATCTACATCTCATTCCTCGCGACAACACACGTGGACACCGCTATTTTCGCGCACGCGAAGTCTCACCGCTCGGAGAGCACCCTCGTTAGAATCGTGATTTCGAAGAAGTACTAGGCCGGCCGAAGATTATGCCGGCAACTCGTCCGTATCTCTCGTCTCTCTTTCTCTTCTCTCTCCCTCTCTGTTTTTCTTTCTCGCGAATATACATACGTTACGTTCCGTCTCTCTTTCGTTTCTCTACCTACATTCTCCAAGCAGATCGTTACTAGGATAGAAACATGAGTTTTTACGTTTTTATTTATTAATT
>NW_012026841.1:51825-54444 GCF_000956235.1 Wasmannia auropunctata | reverse complement strand
GCTCATCAAAATCGGAGGGGGACACTTGAATCTCTTTCCTTGTAAGTCTAAATTAATCAACTAAATCTAAATCGATCAATTCTACATTAGTAACTAGTAATTGTAAAGAAAGGAATTTATTTGGCAGTGGTCACGCACGCTGTGAATGGCGTGAGTGTGTGCGCCAGTGGCTGTCGCGCATGCTTTGAGTGCGTTCGCACTCGAGCACTCACGAACGGCGTGCCACTAAGCCGATAATGACATGTGAAATCAGTGAATTTAATAAAACAATTTGAGTTTTCTGCACGCCGGACGTAATAGTCTCGTTGTCCCGTAGATATCGCACCAATTTCCTCAGTGGGCGAATATTATCAAAACTGTCGAAATATATAGCACGATTCCCCCTCTTTGCGTATGCCACCCAATGAGTACCGAGTCCCTCAGCATTGTCCAATTGGTTCAATTGTGACATTTCAATTATTCCAGCTGACGTTGCGCGGCTTTATTATCGCTTACGGCCTTCGCGACTCTCGCCGCCCCATCGACCAACGAACCGACCACACCCAACAATAGCAAGAGTGGTAGGATACCTCCGCGTTTAGCTACCGGAAGTATTTGCTTGCTCATTTTCTTCTTCGTTTTCAAACCCATACCGAATTTCGTCTTGGTTTTCATAGCCACCCAAACAGCTGTGGCTGCGGCTCTCTCTCCGAGAGTCGAATCTCTCGCGGTTATGCGTTCTCGCGCTTTCGCGGCGAGTATGTTGCTAGCCACGTGTCGTTTAGCGAGTTCGTTGCTCTGCGAATAGGCGGTGTCATGTTCACACCGCATCCAATGGATTAATGTCTCGATTACCTCCAGCCAATCGCTTTTCTAAACGCGTTCTCGGACCGCAAAACTGATATCCGGGGATGTGCAATTCGAAAGAAAGCGCATTTATCGCGCAATTTATCAAACCGCGGCTTCTCGACGGCATTCGCTGCAATTCTTTACAAATGGTGCAGGACCGTCAATGTGCGTCCGCTGCCATGGTTGATTGTAATGTTTCAGACACCGACGATACTGTTGAACCTCCGAATGAGCTTTTATTTGTTCGGGTAATCTGTTCCACAATTGACTTATGCAATTCGGAAACTCTCGTAGCAAAACGACATTCGGTATATACTCTAGCTCTTTGTTGGATAAATTAAGAATTTCACTGTTATCCGACACGATAAGAAACATTTTGGCAACTGAGCACATTCGCGCTACGCACTTCTATAAATAGACCCGCTCTCGATAAATTCTTCTGAGTATTATGTGGAGGGAAGTGCGGTTCGTGCGACAGTCGCAGACGATCAAAGTGACAAATTTTGATGATAAGATAAGGTTAATGTCCGAGAAAAAGATACGTAAGCATGGAAACATGCTACCGATTTCTATACGCAGTATCATCTGTGGTCCATCAAACTGCGGCAAGACAAACGTGCTGATAAGCTTGTTGGAGAGTCCGCACGGCGTACGCTTCGAGAACATGTACGTGTAATCGAAATCATTGCAACAACCGAAATATCAATACTTGGAAAAGTTATTGACCTCGATAGAAGAAATCGGCTATTATACATTCTCCAATAACAGCGACATCGTCCTGCGGAACGAAACGCTTTTGAATTCCATCTTTATTTTTGATGAGGTGGCATGCGACAAGCAAGATACCATAAGAGAATACTTTGCAATGGGCCGACACGCGGATGTTGACAGTGTTTTGTCGAATAATGTAATGGTTAGGACCTGTGTGTACGATGTTTTCGAATGCAGTATATTTCCAAGTTACAAACGTGGATATGAATGTTATTACAAGACAATTAAGACACCGAACGTCCTTTTTGCATTTATGATCCGAGGATCGCGACGACGCCTAAAGGTTAATGCCC
The DNA here is from genome assembly GCF_000956235.1 of Wasmannia auropunctata. NCBI lineage: Eukaryota > Metazoa > Arthropoda > Insecta > Hymenoptera > Formicidae > Wasmannia > Wasmannia auropunctata. The sequence goes on along the minus strand of NW_012026841.1, from coordinate 52,552 downwards.
TGAGTCGGATCTTGGAAACCTTTTTTCGTTTTATTGTTCTCTGACAATAGATGTACGTGACTCTTAACGAGGCCGAAAAACGAATGGACGAACGTCTCGATCCCGAGATCCCCCACGGATCTATCGGATTCGTGGATTCGATCTCCTATTGGAGAATCTCGGAAGGAGGGAGCCGAAGATCGACGGTGATGGCCGGACAGACTCGCGCGTCCGCCACGTCGACCGAGACGGCATCTCTTTAACACGCATAATTTATGTCGCCTGTTGGCGGCAAGTTTGTAGGCACCAAGGTGCTGCGAGTTTGCTCATATAAGACGTCTATCGCTTATTATCGTTGTCGTGCTCGACCCTGCATGTATGTACGCAACAGACAGTTTCTATCTCTGTTAAGGCGATGCTGGAAGGTCGGAAAAATTTGCACGAGGTCGATAAAGTAGACTCTTCAGTGTCAGTGGTATCTCTAAATGAACTTCTTACAATATCTTCTGGTCTCACTCAAACACGTGGAATGTCCTTATTTAACTAATTGAAGTGCCATCTCTTGGAAAATCCGGCACTTAGTGCCAGACACAATTTTTGTTGTCTTTACTTTAGCCGAGCGTACAAATTACCACAAATTGCATTCTAATAAACAACTTTTTTTCTATGCTTCCAATCGTAGCTCAAAACGTCTTGTATTATTCGTGCAAGTAATCCGTTGCGCGCTAGGTACTTTTTTTGTACATAT
>NW_012026841.1:46237-51775 GCF_000956235.1 Wasmannia auropunctata | reverse complement strand
TGCTCTTCCGATCTAAGGAAGCTTTAGAAAAGCAAGAATTATAAATTTTATTTTAGTAAATTTTTATTACATATTTATTTTAGTTTTATTACATATTTATTTTATAATATAATTTTGTCTCAATTATATATTTAATATTTTTGTATCTATCTTTTTTGAATTAATTTAAATTAATATGTATAATACACATGTACACTTAAGCGTATTTTTGTCGGCTTTTAATTATTCATTGCTGTAAATACATAAAAACATTAAAAAGGGTCGACTTTAGACGAGACTAAAAATGAAAAGTAAAAATAATGCTTTAATGTGCGATTCTGTAGTTATACTTTTTCTGTAGATTTATTAGATTTTATTCTGTAAATATTGCTCTATCGGAGTCAAGTTAAACTAGAATATGATGTTGTGCAAAAAGACTTTTTACGTATATTTAAAACACATTATTACAAAGTCTATTTTTCGACATTTTATATAAGTCTTAAAATAATATTGTCAAAAGGAAAACTCTTTATTATGATAATTTTTTAGAACATTTATGAACATATATAACAAGTGATATAAATTTCATGATACTAATGTTGAACTGGCCGGGATCGGGAAGTGAGCAGCGGAGACTAAATGGATAAGATATCAAGAACGAATATATATTTCACATTTAATAAGAGAATGCTCAATAGCGTACAGCTCAGTTACGCGCGCGACCAGAGACGATAATGTCGTTAACCTCGGTAGGCCATGAGTTATGCAAGTGAGTAAGAACGGCAGTTAGCTCGATCAATCCGAGCGATGTCTTAGGCCGATATCGCACGTGTACCGGAAGTGTGTGTCGTCACAGACTGAGCTGGAAGGCTTTCCAACACTCCCCCTCGAGACACACTCACGCTGAAGCTCCGCTATATAAGAACTGTAAGAGGAGCTAGCCCGATCATTTCAAGGCACTTCGTATATTTCGGTCCAGGTAGGCTCTTAGTCATCACGTCGGCTGCCATGTCCTCCGTGGGGACGTGCTCGATCCGCATCTGTTCCGAGTGCAGGGCTTCACGCACGAAATAATGCCTAAGATCGATGTGCTTACTCCTTGAGTGGAATACAGGGTTGTCTGCAAGCCTCTTCGCGCCCAGATTGTCGTTGTAGACAATGACATCAGCCAAGTTGTGAAGACCCAGCTCCAACAGGAAATTCCGTAAGTAAATGGCCTCTTTAGCGGCCTCGGAGAGAGCCATATACTCCGCCTCGGTGGAAGAGAGAGCCACAGTTCGTTGCTTCCTGGATTCCCATGACACGGCGCACCTGCTTAAAACAAAAGTGTACCCGGTGAAAGAGCGTCTGTCGACCGGACAATTTGCCCAGTCAGCGTCGACGAATCCCTTTAAGGAATTGGAGTTGGTTTCGTAGATCAAATCTAGATCCGTCGAGCCCTTCAAATAACGCAATACGCGCTTTGCTGCGGTCCAATGGATATTCCCGTAGGAATTGTTGAACTGCCCCAACGAACTGACCGCAAAAGCGATGTCCGGCCTTGTAGCAACGGCGAGATAAGTTAGGGCTCCAACTAACTCACGGTATGGCAATTCTTGAACATCCGGATCTGATGCGTTATCGGGTAGGGTCAGCTTAACGTTGGCGTCCATCGGGGTGTTGACTGGCTTCGATTCCGTCATTCCGAAGCTTCTTAGAATGTCCTCGATGTACCCCTTCTGATGCATAATGATCCTCCCGCCGTCTCGTATAAACTGAATTCCTAGGCAGCACGTGACATTTCCGAGAGCCTTGATTTTGAACTCTCGTGATAAATTTCTTTTCATCGCGTTTATCGCGCCAGGGCTACACGAGGCCATCAAAATATCATCAACGTAAACGGCGATTAAGAGTAAGTCTCTTCCTTGTCCAACGTAGTATACGCACGGGTCGGCGTGGCATGAAGTCGCTCCGTATTTCTTTAGAGTTTGATCAAGTTTGTTGTACCAGCATTTTCCCGCCTGACGGAGACCGTATAGAGATTTCTTCAGCAAATAAACCTTCTCATCGGTTTGTAATTCGTTGAGCATCTGCCTCGCCTTGATACCTATCGTACTGTTATTTGCTTCCGATTCGATGATCGATTCCAGAGTCTTGTCTAGCATCTTGGGTGGAGACATGTATATTTCTTCGTCGATGGTCCCGTTTAAATATGCGGTCGTTACATCTAATTGCTGTATGTCCATTTTATAACGAGCAGCCACGGCGACCATTATCCGTATGGAGCTTATTCTGGCCACGGGAGCGAATGTTTGATCGAAGTGGATTCCCGGACGCTGCGAAAATCCTTGGGCTACTAAACGAGCTTTCCTTCTCTCGATGGAGCCATCAGGGTGATATTTGTTCCTCAATACTATTCGACTTCCAATGACGTGACGGTCTTTGGGGCGTGGTACGATTTCCCACGTGTCGTTTCGAATAACGGATTTGACCTCCGATACTATTGCTTGCATCCACTCTTCTGCATGTGGGCCTGATGTCGCTTGTTTCAGAGGAACTTCGGATAGGAAAGCGTAGTGCTCTTCCATCGTATTGGCGAACTGATGTGGTTCATTGAACAGTTTTCGCGGTCTCCCCCTTAATCCGGTCCGGATTATTCTTAGTCTTCCAGGGCCCCTCTTAGGAGTCGTTGACACTCGGTCCGTCGGTTCATCGTCTGTGACTTCTAGGGGATCCTCATCTTCCGAGTGATCAGCGTCATGAACTGCATCTTCAGGAATGTTGTTCCGGTGGATGTCCGTGTTGTCTTCCGATGTTGTTAAGTCGATTTCCATTTCACGGGGTTTTACAGTTTCTTCTGCATGAGTTTCCGGATTAGACGCTCCGTTTTCTTTCAATTCTTTTTCCTGAGCTTCCAGAAATTTAACGTCTCGTGATATCTCGACTCTTCGTTCTTCGGGGAGCCAAATTCGATAACCCTTGGACTGATCGGAATACCCTAGGAAAATGCCTTCCTTGCTGCGTGACGCAATTCCCTTAGTAGGATCCCGATTTAGACAGAGAATTCTGCAACCGAATTCTCGAAAATGTTTCACGTCCGGTTTGTTGCCTGTCCAGGCCTCGTAGGGTGTCATTCCGCCTAAACTCTTTGTGGGACATCTGTTTCTGATATAGTTCGCGGTATTCACCGCTTCTGCCCAAAAACTTTGAGGTAAGCCTGATTGCGCCAGTAAACATCTGGCTGTGTCGAGAACGGTGCGATTCTTCCTTTCCGCAATGCCGTTTTGTTCGGGATTGCGTGCGACGGATAGCCTTCTTGTAATGCCGTATTCCTTCAGGTATCTCTCGAAGTCTTTACTTATATATTCGCCTCCGTTGTCGGATTGTAGGCATTTTAGCTTCTTACCTTTTTGATTTTCGACGAGTTGCTTAAATTCCTTGAAAGCTGTGAAGACTTCATTTTTGGAGTTTAAGAAGCGGATCTCGCACCATTTTGTGCAGTCATCGATGAAAGTTACGAAGAATTTCGCCTTTCCGTTGGATATGGTTCTCATGGGCCCGCAAACGTCGGAGTGTACAATCTCCAGTATCTCCGTCCTCCGATCTGACTTTTTAGGAAAAGATGTTCTCGTCATCTTTCCGTGGGCGCAGATGTCGCATTGTATGTTCAAATCGCGTTGTCTGATCTTGATTCCTAGCACGGTTCCGTGACGTTCGGCGTCGAGGAGATCCTTTGCGTTTATGTGTCCGAGCCGACGGTGCCATGACATCAACGAGCCTGGTATTTTGGAGGAAATTGGTTTGTCTCTTGAAGCGACTTTACAATGCTCAGAGTTTTCACGCACGTAATAAAGATCACCGATCCGATTCGCCGTTAATTTAACGTTTCCGACATCGTCGATTATTTTAGCATCGGTTTTACTAAAAATTATTTTGAGGTCGTTATCCGCGATTCTTGCAACTGACATGAGATTTGTTCGTAGGTCCGGAACGTGTAGAGTATTGTTCAGACCATGTTCTTTGTCTCGCCGCGTACGTCGGTTGTAAACGACACGGTCCCTTTTGCCGCGATCTGTGTCGACGCGCCGTTGGCTAAGTTTAATCGACCGTGGTTTCCGTTTTCTGTGTTCACAAATTCACTTAGTTCTTTACACATGTGTGATGTCGCCCCACTATCTAGACACCACTTTACGTAACCGACCGATTCATTTGCACACATTGCTTTCTGATCGCGCGGCGATTCGTAGTCGATCAGCAAACTGACGTCCTCCGCTTTCTTTGCGGACGGTGTGTCGCTGCTACGTCCTTGCTTGCATTCGGCGGCCTTGTGTCTGTATTTCCTGCATCGATGGCATCGGAATTTAAATTCTTCATTGGATTTGTCACCTTCCGTCGTTTTTTTCTTTAAATATCGACGTTTCATGTTTCCTCTGTTTGCAAACAAAGCGTTCTGCGCACTGGCACGTGCATCGTTCTTCCGGGCGTCGCTTTCTTCGATAATTTTGATGCGAAGCACTTCCGGTGATGGCAATTCATCACGTGATTCGATCGCGCATCGAAAATTTTCAAAACTCGGTGGGAGGCTGTACAGTAGCATAATCGCCAACAAATCGTGATTGATGTCGACGTCCATTTCGCCGAGTTTGTCCACAGCGTCGAAGAACTTTCGAGTATGTTCGCGAATGTCGTCACTTTCTTCCATCCGCTGTAGTGCGAGCTGCTTTAAGAGCGTCGCTTTTCGTGCCGGCCCTTTCGACTGATAGATGCTTTCTAACTTCAGCCATAGTTCACGCGAAGTATCGCAACCTTTAACTTGTTTTAATTCCGATGGGCTTATAGATAGAATGATGTCCGACTTGGCCTTGTTATTGTTTCTTACCCAAGAGTCGATTTCCTGTTGAGTAGTCGCGCTTCCGGTAGCAAGGGACGGCTTCGTAATTTCGCCGCTAACGTATGTCCAAGCATCGTTCTTAATTAGTAGTGCTTGTATCTGCAACTTCCATGTGTCGAAGTTGTCTTTGCTCAGGGTTTCAATTCTCACGTTGGGATTCATCTCGTGTTGAGTAACGTAATATAACCTCGAATATTCGCAAAGACGCGTTGTTCACTCGCTTGCTCTTTTCGCACGGCCTGGGCCCATAACCTGTTGACCTGGCCGGGATCGGGAAGTGAGCAGCGGAGACTAAATGGATAAGATATCAAGAACGAATATATATTTCACACTTAATAAGAGAATGCTCAATAGCGTACAGCTCAGTTACGCGCGCGACCAGAGACGATAATGTCACAGTTTAACCATACACAGTTACGACAGTAGCCGAAATTCTTCGTACAATACTTTACGACGCATGCGTCAACTGTACTATCTAAAACATGGCGATGCTATAATAATAAATGTATGTTTAGATTAAGGTTATATTTTTATATGATTAGTTATTCTGTGATATTACAAAAGTGGAATATTATTAGTAAAGATTATTTGTAAAGATTATTTGATTGCGTTTTTTTTTTAATATCTATTAAGCCAGAATAATGAGTAAAGGTGGATTTTCTTGTGTGATGTATAAAAACATATCTGGA
>NW_012026841.1:43188-43633 GCF_000956235.1 Wasmannia auropunctata | reverse complement strand
ATTTGCTCAATGTATATATGTTAGTACCAATATTTGTTTATAAAAAAAAGTTTTTTATTGAAATTAGTAAGTCATAAATATAAATAAAGTACAGAAACGCATATTAACACCTTTGTTATTTAAAAAAATTGTAATTTTTTGTAATTTACTTTTCATTACTTACAGAAACATTACAACATATTATCAATATTTATATAAAACACACAAAACACACATACTTTCATGCAACACGTGTATGATGCACAGATTCCTTATATAATTAATTATAATAATCACAATTTGTTAAACATGTGTACGTATACGTGCGCGTAAATTAATTAACGTTTGCATCATACACGCGAATGAGAATCTTAGCAGCTTAAATAGCTGGGCCCCTTCACCACGGCAAGGTGATTCTCTTGCAGGGGAAAAATGGGAAACAGCAAAATTTTTAACGTAGAACGCA
>NW_012026841.1:40346-42032 GCF_000956235.1 Wasmannia auropunctata | reverse complement strand
TTACTCTTTTATGGAAAAAAGAAGTAGAATCTGTAGCAGGTCTAAGATTCTTACAGCATTTAAATTATATAGACATCTATCCAACTAATTTTTCCAAAATGAATGTAAGGTCTGCTATTAGATACTTTGATGTTAAAACAGCTGCAGACTTAGAAACAGCAGTACAGTTAAAATATTTACCACCTGAAGCGTTAACTACTGGTTGATTCATAAGAATAATTTATGAATGGATTAAAATGTGCACATCACGTGTTAGAAAAACATCTATAACAAAAAAAACAATATAAAAAAAGTATAATTTTTGAACAATTTCATTGATATAGTCCAAGACATGCAAATTGGAAAAGGTGGCTGGAAACCTCTCAATACAGGTTTAATATTGACTTCAATTTTAATAATAAATTTAACGGAATATGTTTTCCAACAGGAATATGATTTTTTCCTAACAAGTCGTGTCACACAGAATGCCTTAGAAAATTTGTTTTCCCAAATTCGAAGAAGAACTGGTGCTATGCCAGATGCACTAGATGTACGTAGAGCTCTAAAAAATATTGTTGTCTCTCAATATATTGGTGATGTAGATAATTCAAGTTATACCAATGACTCAGATTTTATTCTACTGGATAATCTCATAGACAGTTACACTAAAAATACTGATAATTCGCAAATTAGTAACACTTCCGTAGAATCAGTAGACTTGCTTAATTTCAATCAACATTCTGATCTCGATTCAACCATATTATATTATATTGTCGGAAGTACTGTAAATGCAGTCTTAAAATTTAAGCTGTGAACGTTTTCAAACAGTTTTTAACATGTCAAGATACAATTGGAATTCCTGATGAACTTCGTTGCTTTTCAGACTGTTCGAATATGGGAGGCTTAAAATTTGTCGGCATCACAATGTATAATTTTATAGTTTATTGTGAAAAAATGTTCATGGCTCAGAAAAAGTCTATACTAGAATCCAATAAAATTAATTTTAGAGTAGTTTTAAAGAGCTTAAAAGCATCAGGCATATTAGAAACATTTCCAACTTGCTGCAATATTATCGATAAACTAATGCGTCACTTTTTCAATGTCCGATGCTATTCGATTGCCACTAATGAAAATACAAAACCAACGAAAAAAGTTTACGGTTCAGCATCTATTAAAATAGACTAATTTTTAGGATATTTATATATACTTTCATAAAAACTGGAAAAGTAGCTTTATATGGAAAGTGATATTACGATAATTTAAGTCATTATAAGTCACATTTACTATAAGTTCCTAATTATTTTTTTATGTTTAATTTTATTTTACGAAATAGATTTGTACATTAAATTTGATACAAATCTTTAATTATGTTATATTTTTAATTATATAAGTTGAAAATTCCTCTACAAAAATATACACTGGAAACTGCATTAGAACCTCATGAATGCATATGTACAGATTCCTTGAATTTTGTGTTAAAGATCGTGTGAGGCCATGGAACGGTTTGTGACATATGTGGGATCGCACGTGATCGATCGACTATTGATCACGTGGCGAGCGCGTGTTGCGGGGTAGCGACCACTTCGGTCGCGCGCGGGAAAAAGACGGGGCAGTCGCCGGAGCACACGACACGAGGAAGGAGGCAGAAAGTTGAAGTCCGCGAATGGGTGGCGATTAAAGAGAACGTAGCGCGATCGTTTCGGTCTG
>NW_012026841.1:39744-40296 GCF_000956235.1 Wasmannia auropunctata | reverse complement strand
TCTACTATTGCATTTCTTGAATTTTAGCTTTTGTATTTCTATCATGATATTCCTTTTAATATAAATACAGAAAATATACTTGGAACAATATTTTAATTTCACTTGTTTTTGACGGAATTATATTTGATTTGGTTTCTTTAGTTGTAATTTTTTTAAAGATTGTATCCGTGGAATAAAAACATTAAAAATGTAAAAAAAAAACGCCAAGTATATTTTTTAACGTTATTTACCTCGAAAAAAATTGTTGTATCAAATAGAACAAAATGAGACCTTTATCTTAAATATATAATACGATCTCGAAAAAAGACTGTTGTTAAATTATTTAAAAAATTTGATTTTAATGATATTAATTTAAATGTATAATACGACATCAAAAAAAAAGTTATTAAATTTAAAATAAACGCAAATGACATTATCTTTATGTATAACACGATTACGCAAAATTATTTTGCAAATAATATACCTCGAAAAAACTATTGTATCAAATTAAACAAACGAAATCCAAGTCGTATTATCTTCAACGTATGTATGAATTTTCAAAAAAGTTTATTT
>NW_012026841.1:37534-39694 GCF_000956235.1 Wasmannia auropunctata | reverse complement strand
GTGCTCTTCCGATCTGCTCAGAAAAAGTCTATACTAGAATCCAATAAAATTTATTTTAAAGTAGTTTTAAAGAGCTTAAAAGCATCAGGCATTAGAAACATTTCCAACTTGCTGCAATATTATCGATAAACTAATGTGTCATTTTTTCAATGTCCGATGCTATTCGATTGCCACTAATGAAAATACTAAACCAACGAAAAAAGTTTACGGTTCAGCATCTATTAAAATAGACTGATTTTTAGAATACTTATATATACTTTCATAAAAACTGAAAAAGTAGCTTTATATGGAAAGTGATATTACGATAATTTAAGTCATTATAAGTCACACTTACTATAAATTCCTAATTATTTTTTTATTTTACGAAATAGATTTGTTAAATGTGGTACAAATCTTTAATTATGTTATATTTTTAATTATATAAGTTGAAAATTCCGCTACAAAAATATACTGGAAACTGCATTAGAACCTCATGAATGTAAATGTACAGATTCCTTGAATTTTGTGTTAAAGATCGTGTAAGGCCATGGATAGAACGGTTTGTGACATATTTTTTTATGGATTTTGAAATGCATTAATATTTTGTGAATGCAAATGACGATTGCGTGTATTGTCTAGGTACAAAGGCAGTACACTAATAATTGTGGTTCGCATTCGCAAAGTATTAGTGCATTCCAAAATTCATTAAAAAAAGTGTTGTCGCAACCGTTCTGTCCATGACCATACATGATTCTGTATAGGTTCCTGCTCAAGAATTTTCAACTGCGCATTGCTTCGAATTACTGAGTTTTTAATTATTATAATTACTTGACATGTTTATATAATATAAGTTGTCTGATTACGTTTTCACAAGTACACACTATTTAGCTTTAAGGAAATATTTGAGCTTAAACACCAAAGTGCAATTAAGTTGCTGTTAATAAGAATATGATATAAGTTTGTTTGAAATGTTTAACAATTTAATAAAAATATATCTTTTGAAACTTCTTTTTTATTTTTATTTTAATTCCAATTTTTGTTTCTTGTTAAGTTTTAATTTTGTTCTGACTTTTCAATATCAGAAAATAAAAAATTTGATTTATGTATATATATATTACGACCGCACGCGTAGGTGCGAGATAATACAGTCGTGAGTTCGCACGTCCGGATCGAGCAGAATTTCGCGTGACGATCGGGGATACAAGTATTTTACAGATGTTACAACAATTGTCCCCGCGGATGTAGGCGGGGTTTGGGCGCCAGGCCCGCGTGTGCGAACCACTTTTATATAGTATTTTATATTCGAGCTATCTCCGATTCCCGACGAACAGCCCGATAGTTCGAAGTAACTCAGATTTTCGCGAAAGGTCCGGACGGGCGAACAACGACGGCGCGGAAGGCCGGCTAATCAGCTCCGACAATGGTAGAGGGGCGGTTCGTTAGATTTGACGCTTAGGAGAGCGACAAGGAGAGAAAATAATTGCTCCAGAATTTAATAATGGATAAGATAATATATTTCGGTAGTCTCGCGGGGCAGATGGATACAGGATGCGAGTATTCTCGCGTGGCATTCGCGGGGGCGCGCAAAGTGCCCGGGGGATGAATGTTCCGGCGCCGATTCTTGGCGGACTAACGCCACGCCAATATGTCTGTACGATTCGCAAAAGGTCGCGGTCGGGATAAGGGACACGGATGTGTGTCGGATGGCGGTCCAGGGTGACGAGAACCGAGCGAACTTTTAAGCAATTACGCGATACTTCGCAGCGGAGCCGCGCCACGCCTTGCGGGTATTACTCCGCGGTGCGCAACTAGTCCTCTCATGAGGCCGAGGATCTGCAATCGCTTTCCGCTAGCGGTACAATGAATTGCTATCGTTCGGTTCCGTCTCCCGACCGTAATTTCGAGTTGATATAATTCCCCGAGATAATTCTGACTCCCGATATACGGCTGGTGCAACGACGGCGACCGGCGCGCGGACGCACGCGGCTCACGCGTTCGCGGCGTGCAAGGGCACGTGGCCCGAGATCTACGGTGAAATTCGCTTCTCGCGACACGAGGAAGTTTAACGCTCACGACACAGAATTCACATCACGGTACGCGGAGATTCTAATACCCGACACACACGGAACGGCAGGACGGACGCTCTCGCGACTTACAATTACGCGATACAATACGCGGTGA
>NW_012026841.1:35439-37484 GCF_000956235.1 Wasmannia auropunctata | reverse complement strand
AGAGATGTGTATAAGAGACAGATTTTACATAAAAAAAATCAAGAGCAAACAAAAAAATCAAATCTTTTTAAACAAATAAGAAAATTGTATTCAAATTTTATACAGATATTCGACAGAAATTCACGTAACAATAGAACACTATAGTGTTCACTACGTGATATAAAATTTTTATATTTTTAAAAATGCTTTGAAATATAACACATATGTATATCAAAAAGAATAAACACATATTCTTAAAAATAATAATAATCGTTAATTATTAATTTGTAATGACATTAAAAAGATTGTGTTTATAATTTTATGACAATTACAAACTTAACCTTTAAACCACCACATCTCAAAAAATTGCACTAACCACAATCGGTCTGACAGACCGCTATTATGCTCTCGCTAATTTTATAAGTTATGTATAATAAAAATGTATGTTTTCTGAATATTTGTGATGGGGAAAAAGAAAACTATGTTTTAATGTGAGGATTAACAAAAAAATCTCGTATACAATAGAAATAAAATATATTTAAATGGTAACATAAGAAAATGGTTGACAAGTAAAGTTTGAATAGCGGTCTGTGAGACCGATATAGTGATTTAAAGGAAAGAATGTGTTTGTCATATTAAATAGATATTCAATATTTCCGATATTCGGTATTTTGTTACATTAATTGAAATGCTATAAATCAATAATTAAAAATAACGATTAAAAATTAATAATTAATTTTTTAAATGAGATGTTAATTATTTTCAATTAATCAATTAAATTACACTTACGTGCAACTATTTATTTTAATCAATTATTTTATTGATTAAAAATTTAATTAATTCATGTCTAAGATTTATTTCAAAGCAACTAAAAATTACTTATTATAATCAAGAACGAAATTTCTTTTGACGTAATTGTTAAATTGATTAAACTTTTCTCAACATTATATTTGCTTATAAATTTAATTCTTACCTTCTGATCTACGTTTTTTTTGTACTGCTTTTATTTCAGTTTCCGTACGTTTTTTCTTATATACTGGGGTTGATAACGAACCTACATTAAAAATATAATTAAAATCAGAAAAAGCAAGCTATATTTTAGAAATAAAAATGTACTTAAATTTTATATTTAAATTTTTTACTTACTGTCACTCGATTGTTGCAAATAACTAATCTCTTGAAACGTTCATTATTTTCTGCTATTTCTATGTTTTCATCATTTTCAGTCTCACTATCGGTTTCCTCAACTAAATTGTTTGCTGCATCTCTGACGCCTTGTGCAGCTTCTAAAAGTTGTGAGACTTCTGTAATATCTTTAAGTATTATTAGATTTCTGTACACTTCTTTGTGTATTTTTTCATGATGGCCCGTGAAATTGGCCAAATCTGTAATCTGGTTATCCGTTAAATTAAGTGTAATTCCCATAGTGGCAATATGTTTTCTTAGTTTAGTACTACTTATTGTTTCAGGAAATTCGGTTTCGCTCTCTTTGGCAAAACGCGACATGATTTGATATGCACTTAAATGCTTTTCAATAACTTTGTCATGTCCTGGAATACCGAATAAATAAGGATTTGCCGAGTGTACTTTGGCTTCATATCTTAACTCTAAAAACATTTGTAAACATTTCAAATTTACTTCATCTAATATTACAGGAACAGTTCTTCCTAACTTTCCGCGAATACAAAATCGCACATATTTCTGTGCCTGTTCTTTTTTATCTTTAGATAAACCATTAAATGTCTCAATATTTTCATTAATTTTTTCGAAATTTTTAAAATCAGAAATTAATATTCGTTCAGTTTCTCCTGGCCGACGGCGATTAAATAACTGTACTGATGTTAAAGTAGCTTCTCCAAGAGAAATCCACGCAGATAATGAAAATTCTTTTTGCAATTTGTTGTATGATTCTTTTTGCACTTTTAATAGATAATTACGGAATTTTTTTATGTCATCCATTGTAGGAAGTTTTGTAATTTTTTGTCTTTTAAATTGAGTTTGAGACTCGGCTACAGTCTTGTTAACACTTGATCCATAATCAACGTTTAAAAGTTTTAAAAAGTTTT
>NW_012026841.1:33869-35389 GCF_000956235.1 Wasmannia auropunctata | reverse complement strand
CTATTAATATCAAGAAAAAGTAACGAAAATAGTAACGACTCGTTAGTTTTTTAAGTAACGGTAACGGTAACGAGATACTTTTTTAAATCAGTAACGAGTAATGGTAACGAGTTACTTTCACAAAGTAACTTTGCCAACCCTGTATATATACATATATCGAGTGTTGATGTGATGACAACAGATCAGTGTGTGTTTAACGATATTTTTATTACAATTGGTTTTTGCACTTAAATATAATTAAAAGCAAGAATCAATCATATTAAAGAATCATTGAGCACTCACTAATCTGTTCTCTTTGCTGAACACATATATTTTTTCCAGTCACAAGTGAGGTTATTGTTACCGTGTGTCTTTTTCTCGATGTATTTATATATATATGTATATATATATATATATATATATATATCTCGGATTAATGTTTGCGGAGGATCTTTTACTCGAGAAGAATTACCCCGTTGCATATCCTATTCTTATGATTTTTTTATTTACTGCCATAACAGAAAAGTAAACCATCTGTTGGACGAAGATTACAGATACAGATAAAGTATGTTAAAAGACATTTCTTATTGCATTATATTTATATTATATTATTGCTATAATTAATTATATATTTATTTATATTGTAAAAACTAATCATTTATTTTAGTAAACATTTATATATTACATAATACTTATAACTGATTATTTATTTTAATAGAAAGATGAAAGGCCGGATCAATCTACATTGTCTCTTTTCTTAAATCTTTCCGTGTGATAGAGGTTACATAACTCTGTCAATTGTCATGAGCTTTGAAAAAAATTACAAAAATAATATAACATGCAACGGGGCAATTCTTCTCGAGTAAAAGATCCTCTGTGAACAGGTATTAGTCCAAAGTATATCATTCATAATTCACTCAAGGAGAATATCTCTGTTGCATATCCTATTCTTATGATTTTTTTATTGGGCTCATAACAGATATAAACCATCTATAAGACAAATCCATATTACAGATAAGGTATTATTATCCAAAAAAATTTTTTTTTATATTATTTTTATATGTTACACTATAATTATAATTGTTTTAGTAGAAAAATGAAAGGCCAGATCCATTTACATTGCCTCCTTTATCTATATCTTTCCGTTACAATTTCTGTTATGAGCCCAATAAAAAAAAACACGAGAATGGGATAATATGCGACGGAGCAATTTTCCTTGAGTAAAATATCCTCCCCGAACAGACATTAATCCGAGGTATGTTATAATACTACAAAATGCGTGATATCGTTACAAAATTGACTTAAAAAAAAATAAAAAAAGGATGTTAAGTGTAACCGCGCTCCTTGAACAAAAACTTATATCCAAATTAAATATAATTTTTTTAAAAGAAAAAACCTTAATGGTATCCTTCTTTGTACTTTGTACTTTGATGTTAACTAACTTCATTTCGGTGATATGTATATTACTATTATCTCTATAAATGACTTGATATCAGTAAATGGCGTCACGTTAAATAAAAATTATGTACGGTGTCTTATTA
>NW_012026841.1:32725-33711 GCF_000956235.1 Wasmannia auropunctata | reverse complement strand
TGAAAGATGGTATCACCATATTGAATAGCAACAATGAAAGCATTAAATTTTACAGCCGTTGTGTGCATCGGTCGATTCAGTTGCTCGCCCTATAATCCAAAATCGTATTCAGTTCAATGGTTACAATGGATGTAGCTGGTGCTACGATAAAGGTTTTTACGCACATGGTTCTATGCGATATCCTTTTACAGAAAATGAGTCACTGCAAAGCCATGAAAACTATCTAAAAGATATAAACGAAGTTAAGCGTATGCAACGACCAGTTAATGGCGTTAAAGGTGCTTCTATTTTGACAACATTTGAAGAACATTTCGATTGCGTATGGGGATTTCCTGTGGACTACATGCACGGCATATTGTTAGGAGTTGTTCGCCAAATGGGGACTGAGTGGAACAGTCCTAGATCTCCGTTTTATTTGTCGCGAAAACAAAGACAAAATATCGATAAAAGATTATTGAATATAAAGCCTCCGCAAGAAATACATAGATTGCCAAGATCTCCTAATGAAGGCAAACTGAAAGCAAGTGAATGGCGATCATGGATTTTATTTTATAGTGTCTTTCAGGAATCTTAAATGATAAAGCGTTAGCTTCGTCTACACGTTTAGTAAGAAGTGTTTATATTCTTCTTTCTCAGAATATTTCAGAGAAAGATTTCAAACAATGTGAAGCTGATTTGATACAATTTGTTAGTGAAACTGAGATTTTATACGGTAAAAGCGTCATGACTTTTAATGTGCATTCTTTATTGCATGTAGTTCACAGCGTTCGTATGAGTGGTCCATTGTGGGCAACCTCAGCATTTCCATATGAAAATGGAATTTTTCATTTAAAACAAAATGTCAGTGGCCCTAATGGAGTACTCCATCAAATTGCCACTAAAACATTGCAAAAAAATAGATTAAAAAATGTGGTTATAAATGATAACAAGATAGACATATGCACCATTTATTACCAAAGCTTATTTAACCCTCGAAAATTACTAAT
>NW_012026841.1:30436-31853 GCF_000956235.1 Wasmannia auropunctata | reverse complement strand
CAATAGTTCTGTCGAATTACGTCAAAAAACNCCGTTTTAAAAATGAGATGCTAACTTCACATTTCATCATCCAGCATCTCACTGGATTTCGAAAGTACGAGCTGTAAAATACAAGTATTTAAAGAGTTCTATCGTTTCAATTCATTATATTAATAGTTCTGGCTAATAAACCAAAAAAATGCTCGAAAATAGTATGTATGGATACATATATGTGATATGCTGCTCGATTTTTAAGAGTTCTGACTATTCCATCGCAGTTCTAGTGCAGTTCTGATCCCATTCAAGTGTTTTCTAAAGAGTTCTGGCGATAAACATTGTTAGATTTTTTAAAAATAATTTTTATCGCCCGATAATGGTACGCATGGATGCATATATGTGATATGCTGCTCGATTTTTAAGAGTTCTGACTATTCCATCGCAGTTCTAGTGCAGTTCTGATCCCATTCAAGTGTTTTCTAAAGAGTTCTGGTGATAAACATCGAAAACCCGTGTGAAACAGTACAATTATAAACTTCGTTTTGTCCCTTAGCAATAGGGGAATAATGAATGGGAGGATCTCGTTGTATGTGTTATTTAATTGTTAATAACTTTTTAATAAGCGACCGACAGCTGACACTGTTGGGAAGAATGGAAAGTCACTCAGAGTCATGACGTTGACAACATATGTCACCGTCAAGATAATTGGTAAGATTTCCCTTTTTCTAAACTCTTTACCTGTCATGTATGGCTATTATTCTTACTGTTGGCGTTACCCGGAGTCAACGACGAGGACGTGGTAAGACTTGACTCCACTTTTTTGTTTTTTTTTATTTTTTTACATTTTCTTTTTTTGGTTTTTTTTGTATTTTTTGCAATTTTTGTATTTATTTAAAACATTTTTATACTTTGCAATATAATTTTATTGTCGTTTAACTTATAAGATATTTTTAATATTTTATGTAATAATTAATTAAATAAAATATTTTTGTATGTTTCTGTTTACGAATTTTCTGACTTTGAAAGCGCGTAAAAAATTAGATGAGGCTTAATTTCTGTTCGCGGATTAACGCTGTGACATGCAGGGCCAATGTCATTATATTTATGCCAATACATACCGGACTTCATGTAAGCTGTATAATGTCCCGGAGACCAATGGACGATACCAGTCAGCAAATAGTGGTTAATGACCTTATTATTTTTAATTTCGATAATTTTAGCGATTGAATCAAGGTCATGCCGAATTTCAGTATTTTTTACTGTGTACGTGGTATCAGTGAGTACGGATGTATCGATTATGACATGTGGTCCATATTCTATTTCCTCATTAATGCTACTTTTGCATTGTTTACATGTCCGTTTCATTACTTGGTCATCATCAATTGCTTTCTGAATAAAACTAAAGCCTTGGCATAAAGGTACGTCGACATTAACACTAAGA
>NW_012026841.1:29946-30386 GCF_000956235.1 Wasmannia auropunctata | reverse complement strand
TTGCATCGATAACAAGTAGCAAATTACGTGACAGAAAAATCAAAGATGGGGAGAAATCTCCAGCAGCAGCACACTTGGCGCGCCCGTTTTTTATATATAACTCATGGAAATATAATACATGCAATTCATGCTAACAATACATTATTTATTAATAGTAAATATTTTATTTATTTAAAAAGATTAAATACACATTCACTAATAACTTTAAAATAATATGTATCAACGAATAATCTTGTAATGCCTTTAAATTTTATTTAAAATAATAGTAGTAATAATATATATACATATATATATATATATATTCAAATTATTATAAAACTAGAATTAATACACTTACAGAGTCGTAATATATATATACATATATTACGACTCTATAAGTGTTTTAACACAATAGATTGAGGGAACGCCAATAAATGATTATAACAAGATCTTGGTGCTTA
>NW_012026841.1:29391-29896 GCF_000956235.1 Wasmannia auropunctata | reverse complement strand
ATCTTTTATATGTATCTTTTATAGTAGTATTTATTAAATTGCTGAAAGATTACAATTGTTCCATCTATGTTATGTATTTTGAGTTACGTGTGAGTTCCATTACATTTTTAAGTAATTGTTATGTATTATATACATAACAAAGAAATATATCTTTGTTCTTCTAAAGTGCCCTCAAAATTATATTGCATTTACATATCATCTCTATAACTATGAAATATATCATTGTTCTTTCCATGTGCTCCCTTAGTTATATTACAATTACGTATTGGTTTGCTGGGATATATGTGATATGCTGCTCGATTTTTAAGAGTTCTAATTATTTCATCGCAGTTCTAATGTAGTTTTAATCGTGTGTAAACGTTTTTGTTAAAGCCGCTTTCATATTTCCCGCCAACACTGCTAAAGTAAAGTGACTGTTAAAGAGGGCGTGAATAGCAACTGCACGCGCACGCGCAATTTTCTCCCCACTACCGACGATTCTTTTACCTCGGTAGTAGAGAGGAAA
>NW_012026841.1:28944-29341 GCF_000956235.1 Wasmannia auropunctata | reverse complement strand
GTAACTTGAGAGATTATAACTTGGGATCATTTATTAAGAACAATCCATATCAAATTCAATATTAAATTTTGTATACAAATGATATACATATATATGTGACTTAAGTAGGATAACGTAATGTAATTTTTATGGGATTATAACTTGGCGCCATTTATTGATATCAAATCTTTCATACAAGTAATATACATTTATGATTTATAGAAGGAAAAACAATTTTTATGGAATTTTAACTTGGCGCCATTTATTGATATCGATATGAAGATTTTTTATACAAATAATTTATATATATATATATACCCTGGCGGAAAAATTTTTACAAATTTAAAAAAAAAATTAAAATATTCTATGAAAAACTACAGAAAATAACTGAGAAAATGAAATTTTACACAATTTTAAA
>NW_012026841.1:28077-28781 GCF_000956235.1 Wasmannia auropunctata | reverse complement strand
TGGCGAAAATTACGTGGATCGTGTGTGCGCTCTTGCCGTTGCTGTACGCTCCCGCGGTCACGTTGCACTCCACACGGATAATGTTCACGTTCATTATGTTGATCGACTCGTCCGATTCGTACCACAGTCGCGGCTGCAGTACACGTAGCGGCGAAAATCCCAGTAGCGATCCGATATTGTTGGGCTTGCTAAAGTTTATTCTGTAGGCGCACCAGATCTCGCATCTCAGCGTGTTGTGGTTTGCGCGGAGCACTATCGGATAGTCATGGTCGGCCTTGTTCCAGTCGGACGTTCCACCTCTCCGTTGCAGAATTTCGCTTTTCAAAAAGGCTTCGATCGCTCGCAGTTCGTACGATCCCTCGGGAATCGTGATTTCCGTGTCGTCATCGAAGTAAAACTTATTGTTCGAGGCGTTGACGTTCGGTATCGCGTTGTAAGTCTCGAAGATCGTCAGGCCGAGCTCGTAGTCGCCGTCGCTCAGATCTATGGGCGGAGAGTGGTACGCCGCGAGGACGCTGCTCCTCCCGCTCAGCGTAAATGTCATCGACATGATGGAAAACAGCGTTCGACTGAGACCTGGTGACACCTCGTCGGACTTTTTAAGAGTTTTATTTTTTTTCAAAAGCGCGTCGTTAGGAGAAACTGCAGACACAGCTGTCCGCAGACGCTGTCTCTTATACACATCTCTGAGCGGGCTGGCAAGG
>NW_012026841.1:25343-25772 GCF_000956235.1 Wasmannia auropunctata | reverse complement strand
TTACAATGATCACGTGAACACCGACATGTCGTACGAGGATTTCGGCGATTTGTGTCGCACCTGTTGGCGGCACAAGTACGGATTCCTGGTGATCGACAAGGACAGTCCGCTCGACAACGGGCGATACAGAAAAGGATTTAACGAGTTCGCGGTACCGTAGCGCGATTAGTCAACGTCGATGTGTCACCTAGACAACATACAATGGACGCTAACATCAAGGATCGCGAGAAAATAGCGAAGCAGATCGCAAAAACAAGCGAGTCGATTCGCAAGAAGCATCGCGCTTTGAAAACTGGTAGAATAGACGAGGATATCGCGTTGGAGAGACGCTTTAAACCCATCGTCGAACCTCTGAAACAAATCGCCGAGCATGCCGTTGGCGAGGAATCGATCGAGAGAGAGGCCGACGTAGCGACGAGTGTCAAGAGA
>NW_012026841.1:24822-25293 GCF_000956235.1 Wasmannia auropunctata | reverse complement strand
CGGGCTGTCAATCGACGAGATGATTAATCTGAAAGGACAGTTCGGTTTGTGAATTTTCGGTAGGCCATAAGCCCTCGGTAATAACCCATCGCTGCAATAAATACGCTTGTATAATGATGGTGTGACAACACGCGACTCTCTGCGCATTTATTTTAAGGATTGTGAGTGCCAATTTTTACATCGATTTTGACTTGTTTCGTAATGGTGAGTAGAGGGTTCCGGAATAGTTCACATAAAGTTTTTCAAGTGCAATTCTCAATAAGATCATTCTCATAGATGAATCTTGCATTTAATTTTGGAACTGAAGGCCCATTTCATACATTGCGGAACATACTTCGGACAATTACGAACGGAATATTGGGAATTTGGTAGAACTCTATGTATTAATCGCTGAAGAAGGTCTGAAGTGGACTGAAACGTACGACTTTTGTAAGAAGATGTAATTTAAGTTATAGAATACATCTCTACTTG
>NW_012026841.1:23933-24802 GCF_000956235.1 Wasmannia auropunctata | reverse complement strand
GTAATTCCATGAAAGATCAGTAGGATCGTTTTCTAAAGTATCGATTTAGAAAGTAGAGATTTCAAGCTGTAAAATGCTTTTTTGAACATCTCGATACGATCATTTTTGACGAAGTTACTCTATCTTGCCTATTTTTAGAGAATAGAACAGGTGATTCTTTAATTTTTTGGACCAATATATATATATATATAGTAATTTTGAAGTTTGCCTATTTTTAGAGAATAGAACAGGTGATTCTTTAATTTTTTGGACCAATATATATATATATATAGTAATTGTAATTGATTTTATACGCAATTAATTATATAAAATTAATTAATTTAAATAAATAATTATTTATTAACGTTGCTAATGTTAAAAAAATAGTTATGAATTTAAGAAATAAAATGATTTATCAAACAGTTAAATAAAAGTGAAAATGATTAATTACTATTTTTTAGGAATAGTGTTGATTCTATTTGTACTAAATTTCCTTTGATACTATCGGATGATTTTGGTATTCCTTGCTTAGACAAAAATGATCCTTTTTCCAGTTCCACTCCTAGAAATTTAAATGTTTCGTCTATTGTCTCATAAGAAATGTTTATTTTCTATTTTTAAGTTAATTCCAATTCAACACTCCAATTCATTGAATTCTGTAAAATATGTTTTATTAAAATTATTTTATTATTTAGAACCACACTTCTTGAAGCGAGTAGTGCATCAAATATACATACTATTGAAGTACCTGAAAAAGAAGATGTTGAAAAACTAGTTAATAAGCCACATCAGCTCGACTGCAATTGCAATGAGCTCCAGAAAGAAAATGCGCGATTGAAACAAGAATTAAACAAGGCCAAAGAAACTTTTAAAAAATGTTTTTCTGAAGA
>NW_012026841.1:23498-23913 GCF_000956235.1 Wasmannia auropunctata | reverse complement strand
TTTTTGGACCGTCCGTCACAAGGGATCTACGGACCCGACCGCAGGCGGTAGTTTCGAGTCCTGCGTCCTTCCGATTTTCGGAGGCGGACGCGTGGCGCGGGCCGCGGGACTACATTTGCGTGGCTCCCGCCGCCCGAATACCGAGTACCGTTCGTAATCACTCTTTTAGTTCCCGTAGCGATCTCAAATATTTGTTATACCGTATCGGCGGCTCCCGGAAACATTGTAGAATAGTACCCGTCTCACCGACGCCGCAACGACTAAGAGAGGAGGATCCCAAGGACCACGAGGGCGGAGAAGACACCACCGAGGGAACAACATATACAGGTTGTATCTCTAGTCCGCGTTCCTCTCCTCCATTTAAGAGCGATTAAGCTGCTAAGCTTCCTTCCAGATTCTGGTGCGAACCAGCTAA
>NW_012026841.1:22484-23443 GCF_000956235.1 Wasmannia auropunctata | reverse complement strand
CGTATATTTAAAACACATTATTACAAAGTCTATTTTTCGACATTTTATATAAGTCTTAAAATAATATTGTCAAAAGGAAAACTCTTTATTATGATAATTTTTTAGAACATTTATGAACATATATAACAAGTGATATTATAAATTTCATGACACTAATGGTATTATAATTACGACATAAATATGTATGTAATACAGGTATAGTGCTTCAATTAATATGTATGTCTGTATAACATAATTTATATTTTTCCGAAATATATAATAAACTAAATGTTTAATTTGTACTTAATACTTTTATTGCACAATTTTATAACAAACTACAAAGAAACCTAAATTAGGACATATAAATCTGTACTGATAAGAAAAGAAATTGCAGCAAAAGTAAAAAAAAATTAAAGAAACGTTTGCGCTATAAAAATATTCACTATTTCTTATATAAAGTATTAACAATATTACGTTTATCATTCTATTAGACGGACTGTTGTGAATGTTTTATAAGTTATTAGAATTATCACGATCGAATTTACTCCATAGTTGAGCAATTAAAGCACACTGTTTATTAGAATACTTAATTTTTTTATTTCACGATAGCAAAAATTTGTTATATCATTGACGTTAGCATTCGATTTAGACATTTGCTTTAAACGCTAAGGTAATAGATTGCAAACAAATCTTATTGTATTTTAATTATATTTGAAAGAATAGAATTATATTTTGAAAGTAAGAGAAGCAATAATATTTTTCCGAACAAGGTATATATATTGTAGAATGTAGAATAATATGTCTCTTGTAAAATTTTTACGTTTGTTTTTTCTCCAAGCTATTCCAAAATCCGCCAACAGGAACATTTTAACATAAATTCATTTTTAGTGAATACAATAGGTTCCACGGTTTTTTCCGTAGTATTCAATGTAAATTTTTGTAAAAGTTGAGCTATCAGGATCTTAGTTTCCATAAGAGCA
>NW_012026841.1:20145-20903 GCF_000956235.1 Wasmannia auropunctata | reverse complement strand
TCGGCACTTGTGCTGTGGTGGTGACGTTGGAAGGACGCAGGACAGAGTACGAGCCTGAGAGTTGCTATAATAGCCAGAGAGGATCTAGTGAGAGATAGCCGTGATCGAGCTGCCGTTCCCGAGACGAGGAGTTTCCGGTGAGACGAACGCACCTATGTAAAGCCGCCGATTTTTCCTCGTGTCAGACGGGCCGTGAGGAACACGCGTTCATACCTGTCGTTTTCGTTTTGTGACTCGGCTATAGCCGATAAAGATTCCGTATATCCCGGCGCCCCGTCTGACTTCGCGTATCGAGGTATTTTCTTGCAGAACCGTCGAGCTACGCGCCCGCCGAGCGCCACAGCCAAGCCAGTTTATGTAATTGTGCCGTTTCCGTCCTTGTGCGTGTGTGATAATTCGCGTTTCCGAGAAGGTCTTACGCCACTGTTACGGGATTTTAGAGAGTTTCCGGGATCACGGGATCCCGCGGGACGTGTTCGTTCCCGAGTTTCGATTTCGCTGTGTCGATCACGCCTGCCCGTGTACGCCGAGCGCTCCGCGCCGGCGTACTAGCGAACATCACACCCGCACTGAATGCTTTCCGATTTCGCATGTTACGCGGATGCGAGGGGCATGTAATCTGCGAGTCGTACCGCCGAAGAGAAACCGCTCTTAATTTTCCGTTTTTCTGGGATATTGCGATCCCATATTACGATTGTGAAATACGCGAACCGCGAGTCTCCGTCAATCGTGTGCACGCTGCATTACTGCGCGTCTCG
>NW_012026841.1:17641-19324 GCF_000956235.1 Wasmannia auropunctata | reverse complement strand
AAAGTGTATGCACGAATAGCGTAGGTGGAGATGAGTATGGGTGTATAGGGTGCTTGGGAGTTTGTGTAGGCGTATACGAGTAGTGAAAGTCGATTTACACCCGGACATCACGAACCCGGACACCGGGACGACGTTTCTTACGTATATTTTTCCCCATTTTGACATAAAACTTGAAATATCTCTCTTAATATTCAACTTAGAAAAAAAATAAAACACTTTTATTATATAATATGACCCCAAGCAATCGAATAAGCCTATTAAAAATTTCGTCGACTTGGCTGTTTTTTAGATATGACCATTGTGCCTCCGCTCAACTCGATGGTTGGGGTAAAGAGACACGGCTCGGTCTCACGACCCGTATGCACGCGCGCGCATTTTTACCATTGATTACCAAAGATAAATAATAATAGATGCTGGAGATTTTCTCACATCTTCGATTATTTTCTGTCACATAATTTGCTACTTGTTGTCAGTGCAAAAATCCCTTTTTAATTTCTAGGTTCCTTATTATATTATCTATTGCATTTTTTGTTTTTATTTTATTTTACTGCTTTGGTTCTTTGCATAATGTTATAAAGGAGAATTAACTAACTATTACCATTTGGATTGGAATAGGAAGAGTTGTTGTCTATTCTAATTAATATATTTGAAAAGTTTTTAATTTCTCTTCTTTAGCATATCATCAGGGTTGGGTAGTGCCTAGTTAAAAAGATAAAAGCTAAGTTAAAAAGTTAAATAATTTTAACTTAACTTAGTTACATTTTAGGCTTTTAACTTTTGTTCGCGAGCGGACTAACCGCGGGGAGCGCAAAGTGGGAAGCGTCGTGAGCGCGAGTCCGAAGAAAGAAAACGAAAGCTGTAACGTTTAATACTAACGTTTATTGAACAATAAAGTATAACTAATTACAACCCGGAGTATTATGAATTAAATTTGACGAATTAACTCACTCTTCGACTGAAGAGGAAGTTCGCGATTTATCGAATCCGCGACGGCGGATCGACGATAGTTTGCGCGAGACAAGGCCCTCGATAAAGGCGTATCGAGCGACCGAAAAAACCGTGTGACCGTATGCGAGACTATGTGGCGGCAAAGTGAGTGCGGGCGATTCCCGCTTTTTAACCTAGGCCGAGCTCTCTCTCTCGAAGACTCGAATTTGTGGGGTGACCGAAGGGCACTTCCTGTTTGTTCGAGTTGTTTGCTCGAGTTGTTTGTTCGAGCCTTCGAGAAGGAATTCGGTGGAATTTTTAGCGCAGCTGATTGTTTTTCTGCAATCAGCCGCTTTTCGCAACGGGGCGCAGCGCTATTGGTCGCGCGGAGCGCGCGCGTCGACCGAGGGCAGGCGTACCGCCGCGGCCGCGGAGCCAGCCCGATCACGTGAAAGGCACATGCTCGCGTCCGTCCCGGAACGGCGCGTAACCTCCAAATGTCCCGCGCGCCCGCGGTCGACTTCCGAACAACTTTTAACTTAATTTAGTTACATTTCATCGGTAACTATTACATCGGTAACTTTTGATCTAACTTTCTTGAAATTACATTTTTAATGCTTCTTGTAAACCCAAAATAAAATACATGTCTAAGTTAGTGTCTTCAAACTCAAATTTGAGACACACATCAAGGCAATTGTAATATAATAAATATATAGTCTGGCCGCGGGAAGGAATCACTGTTCGCGGACCTTCTGT
>NW_012026841.1:17165-17621 GCF_000956235.1 Wasmannia auropunctata | reverse complement strand
GCTGAGGGGACGAAACACGTATATTTAAGAGTTGGAAAAGCGTACAGAAATTTAACAAGTATTTGCACTCCCGCAACTGTTCGAAAGTGTCGACGCGATGTAATTTCTACAATCGGGTAAACCGCGCTAACGCCAAACG
Organism: Wasmannia auropunctata; assembly: GCF_000956235.1. NCBI lineage: Eukaryota > Metazoa > Arthropoda > Insecta > Hymenoptera > Formicidae > Wasmannia > Wasmannia auropunctata. The sequence goes on along the minus strand of NW_012026841.1, from coordinate 17,482 downwards.
ATCGAATTGAGATGCGGACGCGTGTGCCTTCTGGATGACAGCGAAAAGACACGACTAGGCTGAAACCCGAAAACCTCGGGTTTTTTATACTCGAGTTGTTGTCAAGTCACCGAGCATTCCTTTCCCTTTTTGAAAACAGGAAGTCAGTCCGATCAGCTGATTGTCACGGGGCGATCAGCTGACAACTGACCAGATGTTGTCGCCGAAAACATCTGGTCCCCGGATGTTTGTCATTTTGTTTATGCGAAACAAAAACGCGCATCTGGTCCAAAGAAAAGATCGCTGGGAACGCTCATTTTTCCCAGTAATCGCGCAGG
>NW_012026841.1:14086-14989 GCF_000956235.1 Wasmannia auropunctata | reverse complement strand
TTCATCCGCGTACGCGCAACCCAGTTCGCCAGCAGAATGACTAATCATGTAATCCGGAGTAATTCCTAAAGATGTTAGGAGATCTACTAAACCGATCTACAAGTATATATACCAATAATTAGCTGGACAAAAAATTTTAAAATCTTACTATCAATAAAATATTAAAATGTAACAAAAAAGTAAATCTAGTATAAGATGCTAATTCCATACACAGTACAATAACGACATAGAAAAATTATATTTATCGCATTTGTTTTATTAATAAATATAATCAATATTTTAATATATAACTTTGAAAGATAATATATTACCTGAACAGCGACAATTCCCAGAAACGCGTATAACGCATTTTCGCACACATTTTCTTCTGTATTTGTCAAAATGTCCGTGACACTTATATTATATGGTTTTAAAACAGCATCGCACATTCTTATTGCATTTGCAAAGACTTGAAATTTTAATAAATATCGACCTAATGTTAATTTAAAACTGATATTAATTTATTATTTGGAACAACTAAAAATAAAGTACATAATATTAAAATATATACCCATTCCTGGCCATTGCGACCCTAAGGCTGAAAATATAAAGCAAACAGGTCTTTTCACATTTTTACAATTTTGAATTTCTTTTATTGCTTCTTCTTGTGAAGTATTTAGTATAATAAACCCTCTCCATGGATGACCGTCTATATTGTCTGAGTGGACATCGTGTAATAAACGAATATATTCTACATCTATTTGATGATTAGCAATCTGCAATGATAAATTTTTTAAAATAAAATATATGATTATTATGTTTCTAATTCCAAAATAATTTCAACTGGCTGTTAAAATATGTACTGACGTCATTTAAGAACACTTTCACTGATTCTTTGGTACGTCCTGATAATATTACAAGTCT
>NW_012026841.1:13095-14066 GCF_000956235.1 Wasmannia auropunctata | reverse complement strand
GTAAGATACCTGTACCATATCAAGACATTCATTAGCCGTGTTAAAATATACGTTTTTTGAAAGACCTCTCGACTCAATATTACTCAAAGTTCCATAACTCCAAACAAAGAGAAACGGAAACGTATTTGAAAGAAAGAAAAAAAAAAGAAATATAAGGTATTGAGCTTATGCATAAGCGTCGGATGCGACAGTATGTATGAATTTTCAAAAAAGTTTATTTTAAAAAATTGAAAATATAATACCACCAAAAAAAAGTGAAATCAAAATATTATTTCAAGTATATTTATTGTAATTAAATCAAAAACTAAAAAAAATAATATACCTCGAAAAAAAACTATTGTACCAAATTAAACAAACATAATCCAAGTTGTATTATCTCCAACGTATACATGAATTTTCAAAAAAGTTTATTTTAACAAATCGAAAATATAATACCACCAAAAAGAAGTGAAATCAAAATATTATTTCAAGTATATTTATTGTAATTAAATTAAAAACTAAAAAGAATAATAAACTAAAAAACTAAAAAAGAATATACCTCGAAAAAAAATATTGTATCAAATTAAACAAATAAAATCCAAGTTGTATTATTTGTAATATATACATAATAAATAAAACCAAGAAATGCAATGGGTAGCGTAATGAGAACCGCAGAAATTAAAAAGGGATTTTGCATCACTAACAAGTAGCAAATTACTTGACAGAAAAATCAACGATGGGAAGAAATCTCCAACAGCAGCACACTTGGCGCACCCGTTTTTTATATACATTATGATATTATAATATAAATACATATATGTTATATATATATATATATTTTTTTTTTCTAAAGCAGCACGTGTCATCAGGAGACGCGGTAGCGTCTCCCGCCAAGTATATTTTTTCGCTACATAACGGTCAGGAAATATTTTTGACTTACAGAGACGCTACAGTGTATCCTTTACCGGACGGATAACGTTTCTATAGCAATA
>NW_012026841.1:10526-11737 GCF_000956235.1 Wasmannia auropunctata | reverse complement strand
TTATTATGGGACACCCTGTATATATATATATATGTATATATATATATATATATATATATATATATATATGTCCAGAGGCAGTTTTCACTACAATTTCATTTATAACTTGGCAGTTTTGGCGACAGTTGGCAGTTTTCACAACCGTCGTGAAAAATATTGCGGTATAAAAGCAGCTTTGACGACTGTCGTCAAATTTACCATTATATCGCTACAACATTGCAAACCATATTATGCGTATATACTACATATATCCATAAACATTGCAATATAAAGGTAGTTTTAACGACTGTTATCAAATCTACCATCACATCGCTTTATGAAGCATTATGAAGCTTATTATGCTTATGTATGTATTTACAATATACATCAGTTATTCCTTCATTAAATATTAGACAAAAGATTTAAAAACGCATATATGTTTTGGATATATGTAAACGTATGTGCATAATACAAAAGTGATACATGGAAATACTCAGGTGGTGTTTCCAAACGCAGCATCAGCGTTATTGCGAACGCACGAAATGTCAACAATTGGTAGTTCTCAATTTTTTGTCCATCGCGTTCCTGTACTTTCCTGTAAGGTCCTATAAATTCAACTAACGTCGCAACTTAAAGCAGATTTTGAAGAAAATATTCATCTTGTGATAATTCACATTTGTGTTAATTTGTTGATGAAAATGTTTATCTTAATACGAGATAATGATCGCTACGTTGTACGTATGCAAAAGAAGAAAAATAATAAAAAGGCTATTCAAAAGTTTCATGTTATTGCAGCTCATAGTAAGTATAATACATATCCTAATTCCTAATTTGCAAAAATTACGTGCTAAAAATTATTTTAACCTCTACATTTTCTCTTAAATTTTACCTACAAACGTCTTAAATTTCTTTACACATTTGCATATTGCACATTTTTATAATTTACTTATTTTAAAACTTTTTAAATATTTTAAGGCTATATTCTAAAATTTTCGAGGAAAATTTTACTAAAATGTTATAGTTTACGTTAGGTTAGGTATTCAGCTTTTTAGTACAAAAATTGCTGCGAAAGCAACGTTTGAGAATGTGTTATAGCCAGCTAAATAAATAATAATAACAGAGTTGAGAAAGTCGTTTTTAAAAAGTAGTTAACAATTCATTACTGATATCCATTTCTACCAATGTAAATTCACTCAATCTAATTTACTTTTTATTTTCTTCCTGTTACCATT
>NW_012026841.1:9965-10506 GCF_000956235.1 Wasmannia auropunctata | reverse complement strand
TATCCAACAAAGTCAGTCGACTGCTTGCTATCGTCGAGTGAACGCCTCGTGTGTCAGTAAATAGTGCGCGTGTTTCTTTCCTCGACTGAGTTTTCAATCGACGAATAATTAATCGACACGGATTAATAATTATTAACTACTTAATACATTCGGTATTAAAGTCAGTCGACTGCTTGCTATCGTCGAGTAAACGGGTCGCGTGTTAATAAATCGCCGTGTGTTTCTTTCTTCGTGTGATTTTTCAGTGGACGGATAATTAATCGTCAGTGATTGTAAAGTACGTAATAGTACGGATATTAAGTAAATACATTAGAAGATTTCTCGTAATTTCTTCAAGTGCATAATTTGTATGTGAATTGAGTGTGAAATATTGAAGTGACACCGCGGTTTGTAAAAAAAAAAGAATTATCTAATTATTTGATCTGTGTCAGTGATAACTTGTGACGTTTGCATTAAAACTATTGAAAACTTATTAAAATAAACATTCATTACGTGGAAATCACATGGGAATTAATCCATCTTTTTCGAGAAGTCGACAAAT
>NW_012026841.1:8535-9945 GCF_000956235.1 Wasmannia auropunctata | reverse complement strand
CGTGTGCTCTTCCGATCTTAAAAAATTGGCCACTTTTAAAAAAATTCAGTAGATAAGTCTTATGCCATATTATATTCGATATTTTTTTCAGATTTTTTTATTTGGTGGAACGTGGTGAAAAAAAATAAAAATCGATTTTTTTCTTATTTTTCGGGCTTGAATGTATTCTGTTGACATATATTAAATTGTTTCTAAATATAATTACTTACCTCCGATCTTATATCTACAAACAATAGTATAAAACTTTAATGTTATAGAGTTCGCGTAGTTTAAACTGCGAGGTTTCAATTTTTTTAGTCGGAAAATCAATTTAACTGATTTTAAGCAGTTATTCCACTTTTTTTAAAACAAAGATCAATTTCTAACTATATCATGCACATAACAAATATGATAAACAATAATTAGGATATAGACCGCGTGTTATAAACACAATTCAATTGAGAGTGCCTTAATCGGTCGAGGCTGAATCGAGGCACCTAATAATATTTCTATGTAAATCTTAATTCTATATTTCAGTCATTTTAAACTGCGCGCCGAATTAATTTCGTGCATGTAACGCAATCATAAACCGAAGCCGGAATAGTGAGATCACAATTAAATCGATTTTCAATACGATGCGATTAAGCAAATTAAAAACCTGTGAAAAACTTATTGCGAAAAACTTATTGAAGATTATTATCTCAGCCAGAATTTGAATACACAAATAATAATGAACTAAATTCTTCGATTTATTTCGAATAATTTTGGGTTATTTCAAATAGGAGATATTATACGCAAAATCTTAAGTCTTTTGACGTCATATTAGTGTAAAATAAGTTTATCATGTTTACCAGGTCCCAGGTCCCAGATTCAAATCCTGGCTGAGATAATATTCTTCGTAATAAGTTTTTTGTAAGTTTTTTAAGATGCTTAATCGCATCGTATGAAGATCGATTTAATTGTGATTTTACTTCCGGCTTCGGTTTATGATTGCGTTACAAGCACAAAATTAATTCGGCGCGCAGTTTAAAATGACTGAAATACGGAATTAAGATTTACATAGAAATATTATTAGATGCCAAGATCCAGCTTCGACCGATTAAGGCACTCTCAATTGAATTGTGTTTATCACTTACGCAGTCTATATCCTAATTATTGTTTATCATGTTTGTTATGTGCACGATATAGTTAGAAATTGATCTTTGTTTTAAAAAAGTGGAATAACTGTTTAAAGTTAAATTGATTTTCCGACTAAAAAAATTGAAACCTCGCAGTTTAAACTACGCGAACTCTATAACATTTAAGTTTTATACTATTGTTTGCAGATATAAGATCGGAGGTAAGTAATTATATTTAGAAACAATTTAATATATGTCAACCGAATACATTTAAGGCCGAAAAATAAGAAAAAAACCGATTTTTGTTTTTTTT
>NW_012026841.1:1114-1559 GCF_000956235.1 Wasmannia auropunctata | reverse complement strand
CTTTACTAAACCAAACAATATTGGCGCGTTATTAGGCTTTTCGAAATCTCGCGTATTGGAACCAAATAAATGGCACGCATCAGACGAACCCGTGAATATTATGAGTGTAAACATGATTCGTATCGAATGTAACATTACCGCAGGCGCATACAACAACGACAAGCCGATATATGCGATACATGAATTTGCAGCGTTCCGCCGGGGTATAAATTGTCGGAAGCGCCATCGCAGATCATTTATCTTCCATTGATCGCGCGAAGCGTCACCGATATCACGCTACGCATTGTGGATCAAAACGGACGATTAATCGATTTTCGCGAGTAAGAAATAACAATTCGACTTCACATACGTCGCAAACGATAATTATGCACTCGCATGAAAGATGCTCGTACTAAACGAATCTTATACGACAAAGACACAACATACGAGTGCAAAAAGAAGGAGA
>NW_012026841.1:477-1094 GCF_000956235.1 Wasmannia auropunctata | reverse complement strand
TTCATCAAAAAAAGAGACACGGACAGTTCAGCAAAAAGCAAACATTTTGAAAGAGGTAAAATAGAAATATTTTATTTCATTAAATTATTAAAATTTCTATTAATATTAAAATTAGTATTGAAACATATATATTATTTTTTTAATTTGTATTTTTTATATTTTTATTTTAGAACATGCCTGAAGAATTGGTGTGCAATATTGGATCACTGCATTTGCGATTCCTAATTCAGCAAATCGAAGATAACTACATGAGCGGAAATCAATATGAAAATTTATCCCGAAAAAGTAGATGGTATCAATTTTTAGTTCATTCAAAATCAGGCTGCGAAGTAGACAAAAACTAAACTGCGAAAATATTTCCCCAGAGCAAGCTAGTGATATCGCACAAAATATATACAAAAAGACATCCAATATGATACACGAATTACAAACTGATTTATTGATTCCAACATATTTATTAGATAATGAAGAAGAAACTGTATTTATAACCATATTAATCGAGCTGATCGAAAGTCAAAAAATTGATTCGATTAAAACAAAAATTACTGGAAGCTTTAAAAAAACAAAATAATAAAGGAATTTTAAAGGAAAATTAAAGGAAGCTTTAGAAAAGCAAG
>NW_012026841.1:0-457 GCF_000956235.1 Wasmannia auropunctata | reverse complement strand
TTATAACTCTCGTAGTTTCGACGATATTCGTTGTGAAATAAAAAAATCTTATATAATGTTTCACCCCTTGAAAGAGTGCGAACGGGCAACAATATGCGGAAGCTTAATTATTGGTTTTGTCTAAAATAAAATATTTTAACACATCAAAATCGAAGGGGGACACTTGAGTCTTGTTAGTAATACTGTTGAATTTATCTTGTATATATTCGTGTTTTGCTTCGTGAATTCGTGAATTGTGGTAATAGATAAAAAAACTAATAAAAATGAACATAATATATGTCTGGATATATCTATCTAATTGTTGAAATTGTCGAGGAAAAATTCAAAATTTATACGCGTGTTCGTGGTGGCTTGCCGACAGTTTTATTTACATAAAGAGCGAGAGAAAGAGAGAGAGAGAGAGAAAGAAAGATAGAGCTACTTCCATATTTGTTTTTCACGAACCATTTGTATATAA
>NW_012026840.1:1647205-1651379 GCF_000956235.1 Wasmannia auropunctata | reverse complement strand
ACATATATATACATATAGCACAAAATAGAACCAAACAATATACATGACACGGAACAATGTCATGGAGACTGTGTTACTCGCCGGAAATATCCGTAATCTGAGAGAGAGGACATGATTTTCGAATGCGCAATTTTTCGAGATTAAAACCCCAGCAGTCGATCTCGAAGAGTGGATGTAGCACGGACAAGAACCACGTCCACGTTCTCGTGCTATAATTTGATCCACAATGTTATAAGATAGACATGGTACGTAGTTTCTTTTTTGAAAACGGGGACGTGGGGCTCTAGTGTACGGGGGAGATCGCCGGTCTCAGCCAAAAAGCCAGCGTGGCCGCTCTCACGTTTCTCTCTGTCTAAAGTATACTTAATTAGTGTGCAAGACCCGCGCCTTGTCCGTTCATTAGTTATTGCACAATCTATTAATGAAGAATCTATCCTTATCTTTTTGATATTACCAATGCTTCTTGGAACAGTTCGCTAATTTATGTAAAGCTAAATATGTTGAAAGTTGATATATGTTTATAAGTAATGTTCGTCGTGTACGTGTTATTTTCTTCGTTCTATTGTAATATATTCGGTGTTCACCTGTATCCACTCTTAATAATCATGTGAACGTGTATAACGAAAGCAACGACTTCGCGATGCGCCTGCACAAGACAACCTAAATTCATCCCTTGCGTTTCAAACAATTATAACGTTCGATCTTATAGGCCCCGTCCGTTGTCAAGTGAGCATCAGTCGTAGCTCTCATTTAAGGATATCCGTATGTTAACCGAATAAATAGTTTGTACATTATGTCTGAACTTTATCTTTCGAAATCCAGTGCCCAACAGTACATTTATAATTACTTTTTACAATTTTAATCGCAATAAAATCAGGAATATGGAGTTGACTTAAAATAACATTTTCTTTTTTTAAAGATTAATAGTCTTCGATCGCGTAGCATTAATTGCAGCATAAGATTTCACTTTATTGCACTAACGGATGCTTTCGAAGGCACGGTTCTCGACTCATTAAATCTATTTCGCCGTCATCGCGGACAATCGCCCCTTCAACACCGTGGTAGCTTCGCGACGAATCAAAGTTGTGAAAATGTCGCGAAATCCCAAAGGTCAATCAGCCATTATATGTATAATTGCCACGAAATCAGATGTATAGGCGAGGACGGCGAGGTACTTCGCCTAAATCCGGCATTCCTTGGCTCGTATTACCTTGAAGAAAAATCTGGCTTTTTGCGGTCTCGCAACATTTGTAGGGGGCTTTCGTTGCCAAACGTGGTAAGCTATACTTTTTTTTAAAATAAAATATTACATTTTTTTGAAAACTATTAACTTCTCAGTTTTGGAAAATTTGTGGCTTTTATTACAAAAATCATGTTCAGCTCATTTCGGTACATCGATTTAAAAAAAAAAAGTTTAATTTTCGTGTCTTACTTACGGATCAGATAATGCGTATTAATAAGTAACGGAGCGCATTTTGAACACACGAGCTCAGAAGTGGACGCTCATCCTCTCCATCGGCTCGCAGCTCTCGCTGAGCTCGAATTCATTCGCGGTTTTGCAACGTTCGTTAATTTTTTTTATCTGAAGCACTACTCTAATGTTTATGCAAAGTCATATACTTTCCTAAAAGAACTACTAAAAGAACTTGCAACTACAATGCAAAAACAATAATTTTTCATTGCTATATTATTGATAGTTTTGCAATAAACATTCCCAGATAGCACAGAGAGTGAAAAAAGAACTCAGTTATATATCACCAATTCTGAGTTCATTTTCAGATGCAAAAAGAATTCTTTTTCTAAAAGGGATTCTTTTTGCACCTGAAAATAAACTCAGAATTGATGACATAAAACTGAATATACTAAGAAATTCTTTTGGGCTCTGTGTGCTATCTGGGATTTGTTAACTTTGAAGTTCAATAACTCAGAATCTATGCAACATATAGTACACTAACGTTCTTAGCGTCAAATTACGCGGGCTTTCAAGCTCTTTTTTTATAGATGCGACGAAATTGTCAAAATTCAAAAAACAAAATCTATTTGTTTATAAGTTTAAAATTTTCTAAAAATTCTAAAAGTTGTTCAAATAAAAAAAATTGCATTTTACCAATTCCTTACGATACTTTCAACATTCAAATACCTATGTGTAAAAAATTTGGGTCCTATGAGAAAACCTTCGTTTAGCATTAGCAATATCAAAAAGGGTAAATTCTTTATTAACAAATAGATTGTGCAATAACTAATGAACAAACGAGGCGCGGATTTTGCACATTAATTAAGTATACTTTAGACTATCCGATCTCGGATTTTCATCAACGACAGTTAATTCTTAATATCAATTGTAGCTACTTAAAAAATGACCCTTTTTTCTCCAGTTTTTGCAATTTTACAACGTAAATATTGCATGCGCACAAATTTAACTACCTGTATCTTGTAGAGAATTTTATAATAAACAAAAAAGATCCTATACATTTTTGTCTTCAAAGCGTTAATAACGTAATTATTTCGAGAAATATCAAGAAAAATAATCCATTTTTAACGTTTTACATACATTTACCCCTCCCATAAATTTTCCATAGGATTTCACGGGGGCGCATATCGATATTCTCATTTCATGTGATATGAGAAAGTGATTTCTGCAAAAAAATTATCTACTTCACGTTACATCCATTCCAATGTCTCTATCGACTGGATTACACTCGCTTACGCTGCGCGCACCCATCAGCAATTCTTCACGCACGTTCTGCTCGCATTTTTACATTTAAACAAGGGATAACAATGAAAGGAAATCTATTTCCGCAATATTCTGCGAATGTATAACTATGAATCGTTTTTATCGCGTATGGCTAGACAATATTTACGAAGCAAAATTTTAATGTCGTAAAGTCAAGTCAAATCGATGTAAACAACTTGGGTCACAGTTTGGGATTAGCCTGTACATATATAATCACGGAAGTTCCTTATTGCGCAGATAATATTTGCGAAGCATTTAAATATGTAAATAAATTAATGTAATCGCGTCTTGTAGTTCACATAAATATGCTCGAGCAAGCTACAAGATTCCAACGACGATCGAAATATTTGAATTGCAAAATAATATCGGTTTTAATTCGATTTTGTGCTAAATAATTAGGCTCGCGATCAGTTAAAAGTATCTTATAATGACGCTAATTATGGAATGCGAACTTTCCGAGTTGTCTTTAATAAAATATTTTCTGTTGAATTTTCGTTTATATACGTAATCAGAGTATAAAAACAAAAGAGAGAGAGAGCGCTTGGACGGAAGCTGTAGCTTCAATACAAAATATGTAGTAGACATAAAGGAAAAGTTTTAATTGGTGAGATTAGAAGAGAGAGAGAGAGAGAGAGAGAGAGAGAGATCCCTTTTTTGGGATGCTTTGCGGAGAATTTCTTCAATTCAAAGGAGTATATAAATCATAACAAATTCTTTTTAAAATCTTTATCTATCAATGAATTCTTCCTAAGACTGCCGTTTGAAGGAATTTCGTGCATATCTAATGTAACGATTTGGTTAATCATGTTTATGTATATATTATATTTAAAATTATTTTATATCTGTAGCATTCTGGAGGAAAATTTATTTTAAAAAATTGTAAATGAAACTATAGTAAATTATTTGAGTAAAAATTGTAAATAATTTTTTTAAATCACCTCCAAATCACGTTTAAGAGATATATACGCAATTTCTTTCGACTCAAGATTCAGCTGATATAAATTTCAAGATCTATTAATAATATATATTTGTGACATCCTTTTTCAAAACCGTTAAGTCTTAAGCGAAAGCCCTCTACAAATATTGCGAGACCGTAAAAAGCCAGATTTCTCTTCAAGGTAATACGAGCATTCCAATAGAGGCAAACAAATCGTAAAGCAAGGAATGCCGGATTTAAGCAAAGTACCTCGCCTATGTCTGATTTCGTGGCAATAGCTGATAGACCTTCGGGATCTCGCGACACTTTCACAATTTTGATTCGTCGCGAAGCTACCACGGTGTTGAAGGGGCGATTGTCCGCGATGACGGCGAAATAGATTTAGTAAGTCGAGAACCGTGCTCGAAAGCATCCGTTAGTGCAATAAAGTGAAATCTTATCCTGCAATTAATGCTACGCGATCGAAGACGTGCGAACAAAGACTATTAATCTTCAAAAAAAGA
>NW_012026840.1:1644245-1646594 GCF_000956235.1 Wasmannia auropunctata | reverse complement strand
ACATAATATATAAACTATTTATTCGGTTAACATACGAATACACTTATAAATGAGAGCTACGACTGATGCTCACTTGACAACGGACGGGGCCTATGAGATTAAATGTTATAATTGTTTGAAACGCAAAGGATGAATTTAGATTGTCTTGCGCAGGCGCATCGCGAAGTCATTGCTTTCGTTATACACGTTCACATGATTGTTAAGAGTGGATACAGGTGAACATCGAATATATTACAATAGAACGTGTTTTGTTATGACTCTATATATGTTAGGAGGGCTCGCAACTATAGTTAATAACCAGACACAGAGTTAATTATGCTGTACTCAAGGTAGCTGCGTGAACGCACGTGGGCCTTCCCGACGCTATCTCCCTTGCTGCGCGTGCCTCGTGCGCGTTATCCCCACACGTAAAGGTTCGCTCACACAACAGAACGAAGAAAATAACACGTACACGACAAACATTACTTATAAACATATATATCAACTTTCAACATTTACATAAATTGGTAAACTGTTCCAAGAATAATATTAACTTATCAAAAGTGAGAAAATATAATTAAGGAAGAGATAATATAAAGAAAGAATTGATCAAAAGTGATAACAAATCAAATATAAATACGAGCATAAGTGTTAAACATTCAGTTTGAACTGTATCTTGCAAAGACACTCTTCGTACAAAAAACTTTTGTACAAAAACTCTTTCTGCAAAATCTGATGGTTTCTAACAATATGTCTACGAAAACTGGAGACTCAGAAGATTCTTTGAAAAGTTCAAATGAGTATAGATACGTGATGATATTTAAGAGCAAATTCGAGCGAGAATTATTTCCCAACAATTTCAACATGTGGACTGTACGACAACAGTACATGTGGATAAACGATAACATCGCCGCATTCTTTCCGAACGTACCAAAGTCATTATTAGATCTCATTCCGGCCACTTTTCGCCCAGGGGATTGCCAGTCATCGATGCAGATACCTGAATGGTTGGACATGGATAAATATCGCAGGGGGCAGAAATTTGTGCGTGAAAATTTTGCGGCACTTTTCATTGCTAAAATACTGGGCGTTATACATGTATATTCCTTCAATGAATTTATAAAACCGATAATTATATCAAAGGGCTCCCATACACCATACTTAGGTTTTAAAAGGTATGTTATATAATTTAATTTATAATTAATTTTCTGTGATATAGTTTGTACCCGCGAATACTTCGACTCGTACAGAAAAACAATTAAATAGTTCAATGGCAAAATTCAATATTCGCTGAGAATATTTAATAATTACGTTCAGCAGAGTCAGCCGATTTTCACGATTCTTTAATATGATTGGTTTATACTTATATATTTAGATCCAGTAAGGAAATTAACCAATCATATCTATCAAAAAACCTAACAAAAAAACTGCAAAGCTTTTTCTGTTTTTTCTGTTAAACGCGACCAATTTTCCGCAAAATTACTTGCTATACGCTATATTTATTAATATTATAGATTTTTATTTTATTATTCTTTTATTTCATTTGTATATTATATTATGTATATTTTATTAATATTATATTTTTATATTTATATTATTTCTCTTGATTACATTTTATAAATACTATTATACGGTATTATCTTAGAACATATTACTGGAAGGAGAATTGCCTATACCGTTCATGTATCAAGCTGAAGGCTGAAGCAAACATCTGTGCGAAAGAAAAAGGTATAGATTCCCAATTGTCCGAATGCGCATATGCCATTCAGCCTCCACTTAGCTCCGTTTTTTATTTTTTTTTTTTAAAGATTTTTGAAAAATAAAATATTAGGCAAAACGGGCTGAGTGAGGGCTGAATGGCACATGCGCATTATGGACAATTGGGAATCTATATCTTTCTCTCTCGCACAGATGTTGGCTTCACGTTCAGCACTCTATTCTCCTTCCAGTAATATATGTTCTAAGGGTATTATACGCTAATTTTCTGACATAACATTAAAAAATTAATGTGCATTTTTTGTTAAATTAATCGTAATAATGTAATTAACTTGCAAGGTATACCTCGACCATACAACGATTCGTCAGTTGGTATGAAGGTGAGCCTTGGATTGAAGGAACGCCAGCTTATAAAGACATGCAATTTACGCGAAAAATGCATTTAATGATACAATCAAAGTTGGGCAAGCTTGATCACGAGCAAATCGACAACGAGTCCAAAATCGCGGAGCCGTGGTGCCCGGATCGTGAGTTGTTTTTACAGGATTTTGCCGCGGCGTGTCCACTTGAGAAAGACGGACAATTTCCTACCATCGTGCTTGACAAGTCGCCATACAAGCCGAAAGGTGTCAATAACGCGGACATGGCAGGCAT
>NW_012026840.1:1642737-1643903 GCF_000956235.1 Wasmannia auropunctata | reverse complement strand
AATAAAGCAGCGCACTCGGGATTTCTATCAATATTGGCTATTGCCTAATCTTAGGAAAGTTACTCCCGAATGGGAGCATATGACAAGATGTTTCATCGAATCATTGAATTACTATTCCTTGCTGTACATGCCTTACAAAACGATGGCATTACTCGCTATGGATACGTTAGGTGTAAGCATGCCGCATTTGTATGCGTCGATGAGTTACGCGGAATGGATTGCTTATAAAAGCTGGAGGTCAGCAAATAATTTAATCTTGTAATTAACTTGTAATGCAGTTCTAGATCCTCAAATATTAAATATTGTCAATTTTATTTCAATTATGTATTATAACGCAAGTATATTACTTCATTATAGAATTATTATTCTTATTGTTTTAGATTTCTATTGCGCTACGTTTTAAAATTTTCAAGCTTCAGGGTAATTTTTAATAAAGTGGTACACAAGATATTCGATGAAGCGAAGAATATCAGCCCAGAAAAAGAAGCAGAATTTCAGAAAAAATCGGAAAAGCAGTTATCAAATTTTTCTACCGTGCACTATTAAAGTGCCGTTGTATATAAAGTTTGAAAATGTATAATTTAAACACGCTTTCAGTTAAGTGCTTTTTGACGAAGTGATTTGACAAAACGTACAATTAAATTGCATTAATATCTACTAACATCCGGGACAGATATATTACATTTATTTTTCTTTTAGTATTGTATATTGCAACTCTCAGTTAGAGTTTTCTCAGTTGTTTATTAAATTATATTTGTATGCAAAAAGCTTCTAACATAACTTTGCTCTATAGAATAACACTTTATTTATAATTATTTTATTTAAATTTGTTTATAATAACAGTTATTTCTAACAATTTGATTGTGACAAAGATATAACATTTTGCTTCATAAGAAAAATTTTCGTTTAAAATAAAAACTCGCATATTTAAACAACAAAAATATATTATGGTGTTTGAACTGAATTTATATCAATAATAATAAATTGTACGCAGATGGCTGAAATATATTACAATTTATTGATTTATATATAAAACTAAAAGTATATGCATTTTCATTTCTTTTCCAACTGTAACAATGTTATCTAACAGAATGTTATAATCATTTTTTACATATTTTATAAGTGCAAGTTATATAACAATAGCATTATAATGTAACTTACAAGAA
>NW_012026840.1:1642131-1642529 GCF_000956235.1 Wasmannia auropunctata | reverse complement strand
ATAAACATGTTATAATTTATGCAACTACGTAGCCAGGATCCTGGTTGAATTAGTAATATTTTTCGCAACAGGTTATTCTACAGAATTTAGTAAGACGCACATTGACATACAAATTGCTTGTCAATTTAATTTGTGATATTATGTAATCCAGTTTTAGTTTGGAGCTACGTACGTTTCAATGAAATCTTGAATACGTATTTATGAAATCTTTTTTCAAGGTGAACTTTGTCTGAGTTCCTCGATCACCTTGCAATTACACGTGCGCACCTCGCAATCAAGCAACAAAGTTATGAATATATAATCAACTCTCAACATTTATCTATTGATATTCCAAGAAGTATCGGCTGAAGTTCAACAAAATTGATTACAAATAGGCGCATAAGTGATACAAATGCAAA
>NW_012026840.1:1636843-1642111 GCF_000956235.1 Wasmannia auropunctata | reverse complement strand
CAGACGTGTGCTCTTCCGATCTTAGAAAGCTGATTTTTCTACTAAATACAATCAATTCTTCGCAAATTTATCTGCTAATGCGCAAATTTACATGCTTCTTATTACATATACTATTATATTTATTAATATCTATTATATTTTTTTATCATATCATTTTTATTTCTCAAGTATTATATTGATATATTTCAATATTTTATTTAGATTATCGATGTCTCTGACATAAAAACTTTACAATTTTCCTGCACGAGGTCAGCACATTACTTATCCATAATTGCCACGTGATTTGAAACTCAAACTAACCTTATATGTGATGTCGCATGACCAAAAAGGGAGCCGGTTACCTCAATCCGCTTGCTGGGTCGATGAATGGGGAAAGATTGAGGTATCATTTGAATACCTCATCAAAAAAACTTGGAAGAATCATCCAGCTGTCACAAAGAGATGTACTCATAGTGATTAAAACAATTAGGAAGCTGCTATAAGGAAGGAAGTCACATAACCTCGAGGAGAGGTTGGAATCCACCACCCGGTGGAACGTAGCGAGAATCTTCCCCGGCTTGCTGGAGGAAGAAACACGGTAAAACGCTTTTATTAACATTTTATTGAAGTATTGTTACGAAGTACAATTTTAACAGATAAATATATAAAGGCTGGAAAGAATTACAAAATATATTTTATTCGACATAGCATATGATCTCGTTGTACTACAATTGTTCCGCGTTACAAAGAGAAATAAAATTGAAGGCGAAAGGAAATTTTAATGATTGAGATAGTATCGAAGTACGGACAATGAATACAAGTGGACATGTAAATGGAGAAATCGAGAATTCTCGTGATGACAGTGTGCCGAACCACTCAGAGTCACAGATAATCAATGAGGTTGTTTCTATGGAGGTGGAAAATGGCACATTCACTGTACCGTCTACGGACTGTCTGTCTAACGGGACAGATAATTCACAGGATGTTAATAGTGCAAATTGTAGAAACGAAAACACGAATAGCCCTAATAAGAGCGCACGTTCGCACAATCGAAAAGACTCGTTGAAAAGTCCGTTATTTAAGAGTCCAATTAAACAGTGGGATAAATCTGCGCGATTTACAGATATGGCTCAAACGAGTGTGTGTCCGCAGAGAAAGAGGACGATTAGCTCGAATAGCGATTACGATAAATTCCAGTCGGATTTAAATGATACGGAAAATGTTCCTTGCCTCGAGGGTATCGACCTGCTGCACGACTTAGATTCTGTGATAAAGTTCGAAGACAGCAAAGACATTTTCTTTTCCACGATAATGGATGTGACACGAGAGGATGACTTGGGGGTGAATAAGGATCCGGTGACAGACCCTCTCTCCATTAGCGACTGTGAAAAGAAGGATACCGACACACTTGCGGAATCACATTCCATAACGCTTGGCAAGAAACGTGAAATCAGAACAGCGTTGAGGTCTCAAATGAAAAGGCAAATGCCTAAATGTTATTTTAAGAATAAAAAACGTAAAACGAATACGGAAAAGAAGCTTTTGAAAGAGTTAAAAATTTTTGAAGAAGAATGGGAAGAAATGTCGTTAAGTAACATAAAGGTTGGTTTTGATATTACTATCCCAGATAGCACCTTGAAAACATTTCTGAGTGGATAGAATATCCACTCGACAAAGAAACATTTCTTTTTGGAAAAAAAAGTAGAGAAATATGATCGAAATACTTTTTCTCTATCTGTGAAAAAGTTTGCTTGAAAAGAACGAATGCGCAAACTTTTTTACAGATAGAGAAAAAATGATATTTTGATTAAATTTCTGTTTTTTTTTTAACCAAAAATAAACGTTTTTTTAAACTTTTTTTTGAGTGGACATTCTAACCACTCAGAAATATTTTCAAGAGTCGGTTATGAAACGTTTCTGAAACGAATACGTGCTACCTGGGATATATTGAACATTATGTACAATTTATTTAGCTTGTGTACATCAACTAATTAATTATTTTGTATTTCAGAAATTGTCAGAACTATGCATAAAACTGAAACATAAGGTGCCACCGCAGCATAAAATAGAGCGTACCGGATCCAACGCGCCAACAAACAGAGAGAAAATGTTATTTCAGAAACATGGACCGATCCGAAAAGGCTCATACACACCTGTGGAGGACAAAATTATCAGAAAAAATTGGAAGAAGTTTTGCAAGGTATATATCTTAAATATATCTGTGATACTCGAATTGGCTTAATGTCTGATGAAAAAATACAGATTATTGGCAAACTTGAGTTATATATTTGAATCAGTAAAATAACAATTCTTATTTTAATTGTTCAGAAACTTTCTTTTCTTCTCCTTTTTTCTTCTAATGGTTTATGGAACTCTCAAACTTGATAGAGAGAGCGAAAATATTTAATGAAAAAATACAGATTATTGGCAAACTAAGTTATCTATATTTTAAGCAGTAAAATAACAGTTCTTATTTTAATCATCGTTCAGAAACTTTCTTTTCTTCTCCTTTTTTTTCGAATGGTTTATGGAACTCCCAAACTTGATAGAAAGAGTAAAAATATTCAATGAAAAAATACAGATTATTGGCAAAGTTATCTATATTTGAAGCAGTAAAATAACGTTCTTATTTTAATCGTTGCCCAAAAACTTCCTTTTCTTCCCCTTTTTCTTTTAATAGTTTATGGAACTTCCAAGCTTGATAGAGAGAGCGAAAATATTTAATGAAAAAATACAGATTATTGGCAAACTAAGTTATCTATATTTGAAGCATAACGTTCTTATTTTAATCGTTGCCCAGAAACTTCCTTTTCTTCTCCTTTTTTCTTCTAATGGAACTCCCAAATTTGATAGAGAGCGGAAATATTTAAAATAAAAGATACTACAATATCATTAATATAATCATATTATTGTATTAATGTTTTATTATAATGTGTTGTTATTTGCAGCTCCATGATTGGAATGTAGCGATAACGAAGCCATTTCTTTGTTGGAGACATAATGACAGATATTACATAAACAAAGTGGAGGAAAGACAGAAATTCGTTCAATTTTTGGCAAATGGTTTACCTTGGCGGACTCTCCACAGTGTTCATTCTCGATTTAAAGTATTATATCGTAACAAAATCACTCGCACTCGGTAAGACAAGAAAGTTCTCAAATCAAGCTTGAATCGATCTCAAGTCACATGAATCGCGCACTCACATATCATCTTTATGCCTTAGCTATACTTCCAAAGAAGATAAAAAAATTTTAAGGTACATGCGGAATAAACTCGATAAACGTGATACTAAATATAGTGAATTAGCAAAATTATTAAGACGAACACGCCGGTCGGTCTGGAAACGATATCAGTATCTCAAAAATCGAATTCAAAATAAATCAGAAACGGAACGTGAGTAACTTTTATGATAAAATAATATTCACTGATCAAAAAAAATACTAATTATTAGTAATAATATTCGCTGTTGAATATTATTTATATGTCCAGATATCTGGTGAGTATCCATTTATCATCAAATATATGTTTTATCTAATTACAGTTGACGTTAGATGGACATTACCGTTGATCAGAAAATTTATAAAAGCTTTACTCAGCGTGACATTAAGTGAAGACATAAGGGAACTGAAAGATGCCGCGCTTCCCAAACCGGTGTGGCAGAAAATGGAAGAGAAACTGAACATACATGAAAAAGTCTTGCGAACATTTTGGCAACATCAGTTACATCTACAATTATTCAGTGTGGTTCCGATTTATTTAAACGATATCAAGATACAATTAATTGAATAGTGAGTATCATTACGTTCTAACTACAATAATTGTAGCACGATACATTTATCGCGAGATTGGTTTTCGTGAATCATTAACATCTTATGGAAATATGGATATTCCCGTGAAACGGGATTACCAATTTGTCATCGCCTTTATACTTCTTTACTGACGGCGTTTAATTTATAATCCTCTTACAAAATCGAGACACACATGGGGTGACGGTCGGATTCGGATTTGGGACTCTTCAGCTACAAGTCGTGAATTAGCGCTCTCACACAGAGCAACACGTCACCCCATAAATAACTGATAAATCACTATGAATCACTTGTCGATTCACTGTATAAATAGTAAATACACGCATATGACCTACTTTTGCAGTATGTATGGAAAGGGGATATCTAATACTCGTGAAATTATATGGCCCAATGTTGCACGACACTTTGAAGGATCCACTGCAGTATTCCTTTGCAAAATCTTTTATTATCTCGTACAAGAATGCAATATGAACAACGTGGATAATTTTGCCGGTAACGAAATATCTAAATATATTTGTAAATAACAATAAGCAATTTGCGTGTGTTGTAAATGTTGTGCATATGTTATGTGAAAATTATTGTTACAGATGTTGTGGAATACTTATATCATAATAAAATCCCTGAAATCCAAACAGCCCCAACCGATAAATTTCTGCCTAAAATTATTTATAAAGATGGGAAAGTTTCTCTGCTAAATACGGAAAGTGGCAAGACAATTACCGATGATCAAGAAACTGATTGCAGTACTGATTCCGAAAATTGACTTGTATAAAATTAAGTATTATACTTATATATTATATCTTTTTATATTTAAATTACAATGTGTAATTTTAATGTATACTTTAAATTGGTCAAATTAACAAAAAACAATATATTATTATGTTAAAGTATTTCACAGAAAAAAATAATTATTAATAGCTTTTTATTTAAAAAAAAAAGATTAATACAATGAATTCTCCGTTTTTGTCTCTCCGTTACATAATGTACAACCAATTATTAAAATTTTTAATCTTTCTCCCGATTTCGTTTACGGTTTAAACTTTATTTTTCTTCGACTCCTTCTCAAGTGTTTTCTCTTTTGCTTTTTGATACAAAGGCACAAGCTTGCCTTCTTTTGCAAGAATTTTCAAAAGTTCCATGATAAGCGGTAAATAATTATGCTTTCTTCTGATGTTCTCTATCTGATATCTCTTCGACTTCCTGATCTCTTCCTCGATTAGCGCTTGCAAACGTTCTAATTCTTCGGGATCACAAACATTGGCCTTCTGCCTTTCATACAAAGTTTTTCTGTCCGTCACTATGGCCATTAGATTGAAATGAATCTCGCCTTCGTTATACCTGTTCAAAAATAATAATGTTTACTTTTATGCAGCTTTAATAAGCAATTTATATATATATATATATATATATATATATATAAAAATAATATAAAGGCTACATTCAGTAGAAGCATCTTTGCAACTGTTGTGAAATTCTTCAACA